>NC_055979.1:23996374-24296374 GCF_018492685.1 Alosa sapidissima | reverse complement strand
ACACTCTGTATTGTGTGCAGCCACTGAAAGTCATTGAAGCATGAAGAGGTTTTTGTACAGCCTCTCTATGAGTTTGTATCACTGTGGAGGACTTTTGGTGGCGGCACCAGACTGGATGTTGGCAGTAAGTAAACTTTTCTAATCCCACATCACAATGGTTTGTCATCATGTCTGTAACTTTGTTCATTTTTACTTTATATTTATTTTGATCTTTATATATTTAAGTGAATGTAGGAATCACAATAACTTTATGGAAAACATACAAACAGTAACATCATACACATAACACTTTAAAGCTGTGCAAAGTGCCTAATCATTTAAAAACAGATTCTACCTCATGCAAGAGGGTCACATACATATGAATTTGGCTTTTTTATGGCACCTGGTGCCTAAAAAGTTGGTTGTTGAGAATGTGAGTATGAGGGGAGTTTTTGTACGGCTGCTAGTAGGGTTTGTATCACTGTGGTACACTTTCGGCAGCGGCACCCGACTTGATGTGGGCAGTAAGTAATCGTTTTCTCTCAGAAAAAAATATCACATGATGTGAAATTGTGCTTTTATAAAAAAAGTCTGCCTATATGATGATTACATTTTTGATTTGAGAAAAAAACAAATAGATATAACAGATATATTTGTTATGCAATGCACTGTTTATGTACAGTTATTTTTTTATCATTATGATTTTGCCAAAAATGAATACCTTTTAAGAGGAACGTGATTGATTCTAAATGCAGAAAATTATTGTAAAAATTAACATTTGGGTATAAGAATATTTAATGTTCTATGGTATTCCAAGTTATAAAATGAAGAATTATGCTCTTAAAAAAGTGCAGCATTGTCTTTCCCTCTTAAATATTTCAAAAGAAATAGCCTTGTTCACATTTTCAGCCATCTGAAAATGCTCTTTTGAACAGCAGATCTGATTAGAGCGCTACTGAGGTATAACTGTAATTACATGTAGACGACTATTTCTGCTGATGACTAAACTGAACACAAATGTTTCTGTCTCAGTTCAACCGTGTGGTGCAGGAGAGTATTTGATATGAATGTAATAGAGCCAATGCTGATATTACTCATTCTAGACACACTGTTTTTACTTTCTGCATTTAAATAAGGGGGAACATTATCCAATACTGACACTTGTTCTGTGTGCTGATAACTTGAGAAGTCATCATTTAGAGAAACAAAAGAAAGTGGTGTCTGTTTATGGCCTTTCTGCTCACTGCCCCGTCCCATTTGTAATCTCCTGATCAATGGTGTGTTCCAGCAAACAGGCAGCCCAAGCTGACCGTGCTGCCTCCCTCTAGTGAGGAGCTGAGCAGGAAGAGCTCGGCCACACTGGTGTGCCTGGCTGACCAGGGCTTCCCCTCCGACTGGAGCCTGAGCTGGAAGGTGGATGGGACCAGTAAGAGTGGAGTGGCCAGTCGTGGGCTCATGAAGGACGCTCTGTACAGCTGGAGCAGCACCCTGACGCTCAGTGATGCCGAGTGGAACGGGGCCTCTTCAGTGGTCTGTGAGGCCACCCAGGGATCTCAGACAGCGGTCACTAAAGCCCTGAGCAGAGCGGACTGCTCTCAGTAGGGTCCAGTCCTCTGCTCCGATGAGGCGGCTGCTCTCTTAGCTTAAGTCCTAACGTGGAGCGCCACTATAGGCAGCTTCATCACATGCCGTGCTGCAGTTTTTTTTGGTACTTTCTTTTTTTATTCCAATTGTATGTATGTTCTTCCTCTCATGTTGAAATGCCTTTGCTTGATCAGATTTTTTTCAATTGAAGATATTTTCTAAAGGCTCTAAAATAAAAGGTCAACATCATTGTATTTATGTGCCTCAAGTGTGTTTGTGTTTCTGTGTCTCAAATGTTTCAAGTGATGCTGAAAAAAAGCAGTCAGTAATTCAGTTGCTAAAACACAATGTTGAGGATTTCTATACTGTACACGTTATTATCAAAAAGAGTTTGACAAACTTTGCCCTTGAGACAGTTGAACATCTGGTAGTGGAGTTGCTCTATTTTGGAATCTGAAAAAGCACCCAACCCTGACTATGCAAATAGTATCAGCAGAGCACAACCTCCCTGTTTCACAACCTACAAGAGTCTAAACTGCCACATGACATGATGTGTTAATGTCACAGGTGCAAGGGTGCTTTCCTTTATTAAGTAGTATAGTGACATGAAATTACAAGTCTTACATTGATATAGATTTAGCAATTCTGCAACATTTCAGCACCACAGCCAGACAGGACAGCTCCCCTCACTTGTACTAGTCATACTACACACCTTAGGCCACCATCCATCAGGAAGTACATCATGTACATGGTCCAGTGATCTGGCAAAGTCTCTTGATTAGATGTACCAGCTGTGCTCCATCAGAAACTCATTCTAGACGACCTTCATCATCAGATCTCCTTTCATGTTGGTGTAATTTTGGCATTCTTTAGATACAATGAGAATTACTAAAGAGTGGTGCAAGACATTTTGAGAATCCCTTAAACCATCACTTCAAAGTAAATGTTTTATTAATTTCATTGCTGGATTGCTGCTGCCCCTTAGCCTGACGTAGTCATACTCAATTCTAGTCAGAATATGAGTCTGATACTGCTCCATTGGGACCTAATTATGGGGCGTGTTTCAACCGATACAGGGGGGGGATGCCTCTGCACTCAATTGGATAGACCTAACCAATCAGAGCAACAAAATAGCTTACCGTGAGGTGTAGGAAGAAAACACACAAACCACCCATCTTCTTCACAAATACCTAAACATTGTTTTCTGGTCTTTTGTAAAAGTTAGTGCCGTCAATAACTCCTACAACACTCATTAACGAGATCTAAGAGATATGTAGTAGGTTATGGTTATTAAAAAACAGATAGTTTATATCCCCTCCGTTTTTAAAAATAATTCTGTTGAACACTGATATGCTTCAAACATGTTAAACAGCTGGGAAAGGCTATCACAAATCCCTTGAACAGGTGGTCAATCAGAGATTTCAAACGAACGAGGGAACAACATGTCACAATGCAACAGCGCTGTTTTCCCTCGATGAAAGTGAAACCACGAGTTTTCCTACATCTCAACTTTGGCCAAAGTTTTCAGAAATAATCTTTTCAGTGATAAAACCTCATTAAATAATATGCATTTTCCATGTGGGGTACCATGGGGTCTTAAAAGCCATGCCTCCTTCTAGCTAAGTTCGGAATGGCACCCAGGCTAGCTGTCCCTATAAGATCACCATTCAACTGAATTCAAATCAATTCAATTCAATTCAATTCAGACTCAAAAAAGGGTCCATAGCATAGAAAAATAAAATAGATAAGATCATCATGTTAATATAATATTACAAGTGAATTACATGTTATACATGTATTTTAGCTTGACAAGACCAACCAATCAATACACCAATCAATGAATTCAACAGTGACATGAAATTACAATTTTAATGTTTCTAGATGTAACACAAAAGATTTTCACTAATGGCATTTGTCATGTTGGCATTTCAGCACCACATCCGGTAAGGACAGCTCCTCTTATGTCATTATTTAGTCATCGTTCTGCAGGCTAAACACATCATAGCCACTAACCATCTTTTGATGATAGTACTGTATAAGTGCAGGCTGTGCTACGTTTACAATTCTCTCCAGACATGACTTTTATCTCCATCTTTCTCTGGACACTTTTCATATCTTTTCAGGGTAATGTATTTCAATTATTAGACTTGATTAATGCTTGTCATCCTCAGATCATATAAGCAGAATATCCCAATATCCCAAGCAGTATTTGTGAGAGGAAGCAATATATTTGTAATCCCAAGCAATTTGTGTGTGATCTCTTGCACTGAAACACTGTTAATCCAGGAGTCACAAGTCCACCTCCATATCAGGACTGCTGATGGGAAGGTGAACCCACAGGTGAACCCACAGGTGATCCCACAGGTGATCCATGACAGTCCAGGTACTGTACAGCAGAAATGGGAGAGTCCCAGACACTACTAACTACCCACTACCCAGACACTATCTGGTCAGCTCCAGAGGTTCTGGTATTCCAGTTCGGTTCAGTGGCAGAGGACTATTGACCATTAGAGTGCTACAGGCTGAAGGCACAGAGTGGGTCATCTCAACTGGGTGTTCACACACATCATTGAAGTCACTAGGCAGTCTGAATGAATTACAGCTTCTGTTGTTTAGGTCTCCATGTTAATACCTGTTTTTGTTTACAAAATGACAGTAGAAACAGACCTTTACTACAACTCCTTTACAAACCAAACAAGACACTAAATCAAGTTTACAGACACAAAGTCAAACACAGCAGCAAATCTTTAGAGGCAGCAAGAGCCAACAGCAGTGGATATCAGCATTTCTCCTGATAAATGATTTTGTTGTGATCTTGGATCTAGAAATTGGCCTTTTCTGAAGATAGTTAAATAAATTCAATTATTATGACAAGAAAAAAGCTCATGAATTTAACAAAAATAATTAACTTGTGATCTTGAGATAACAGCATTTAAAAATAATTCCAAGGCTGTTCTTGGCCTCCATAGTTTTAAGTAATTAAATAATTTCATCCTCAAGTCAAGGGTAAGATGTTGGTACGTGAGAGACTAGTGTGAGAACCTGGTGTCATGTCCGTGTGCTTCCAGCATTAGATTAGACTAGATTAGATTAAACTTTATTGTCACTGTGCAGAGTACAAGTTACAAGACAACGAAATGCTATTTGCATCTAACCAGAAGTGCAAAAAAGCAGAAAAGTGCAATAGTATAGAAAGTATAGAAAGGTGGTGCATAGACAGGGCAGGATATAAAGTGCAGTGTAGACAGTAGTATACAGTTGCTTTACAGAAGGTGGTTTACAGTAATATAAATTAAATATAAATATGTGCATTATATTAGCAGTAACCTTATAAGAGCAGACTATAAATATGACTATGTAGTATGAACAACATGGACAGATATGTGCAGTGTTAGCAGTAACATTATAAGAGCAGGTTAAAAAGGTAAGGAGTTGGTGGTGAGATAGTGTGAGAACCTGGTGTCATGTCCGTGTGCTTCCAGCATGGTTAAAAAGGCAAGGTGTTGGTGGTGAGAGACTAGCGTGAGAACCTGGTGTCATGTGTGTGTGTGTCCTCTTCCAGCATGGTTAAAAAGGTAAGGTGTTGGTGGTGAGAGACTAGCGTGACAACCTGGTGTCATGTCCGTGTGCTTCCAGCATGGTGTAAAAGGTAAGGTGTTGGTGGTGAGAGACTAGCGTGGGAACCTGGTGTCATGTCCGTGTGCTTCCAGCATGGTTTAAAAGGTAAGGTGTTGGTGGTGAGAGACTAGCGTGGGAACCTGGTGTCATGTCCGTGTGCTTCCAGCATGGTTAAAAAGGTAAGGTGTTGGTGGTGAGAGACTAGCGTGGGAACCTGGTGTCATGTCCGTGTGCTTCCAGCATGGTTTAAAAGGTAAGGTGTTGGTGGTGAGAGACTAGCGTGGGAACCTGGTGTCATGTCCGTGTGCTTCCAGCATGGTTTAAAAGGTAAGGTGTTGGTGGTGAGAGACTAGCGTGGGAACCTGGTAAGGTGTTGGTGGTGAGAGACTAGCGTGGGAACCTGGTGTCATGTCCATGTGACTCCTCTCCACTTCCCTCTTCTCAGCACCTGCTCTGGGCTCCAGCTGCAGCAGTAGGGCTCTCACTGGGGCTACTGACTGAAGCAGGTTTTTGTACGGCTCTGTATCACCGTGGGAACTCACCGACATCCTTTCTGATGTCATGGTAACTCATGCAGTAATAATCTCCTGCATCTTCACTCTGGACGCCACTGATGGTCAGACTGAAGTCATTCCCAGATCCACTGCCACTAAACCGAGATGGAATACCAGACTGGAGGCTGCTCACAGAGTAGATGAGGAGTTTGGGTTTCTCCTCAGACTTCTGTTGGTACCAGGAGATGCATTTTGGAGAACAGTCCCAATCAATGCTTCCAGTCCGTTTACAGCTGATTTTAACTGAGCCTCCTGGACTGCTGGTCACTGTTGTAGGTTGCGTAAGAGTGACCTGTCCCATGGAATCTAACAAAAGAGGCAAAAACAGCATATGGTTCAGGAAGGTACCTACTTATCAAATTAACATGTAAACATTTAATAATATAATATTTTCAGAGCTGCTGGTCACTAAATCTGTCAACACTGAAAGTTCTGAATTCACCTTGAATGCAGACGACGAGAGACCACAGGAAGAGTGCAGTGAAGGCCATCGCTGGTCTGTGCTGACGGATCAGTTGTAAGCGTTCAGCTGCCCCAACATCAAGCATCTGGACCAAATATGCTCTGCACATGCAAACACGTCCCTATGCAAATGACTCTCTAGCAGCCACACTCCACTGAACACTGTTGTTGCTGCTGACACCACAATCTCCTCAAGACATGAGGTCAGGCATGCACAGTGTTGCAAGGTGAAGCCAAGGTAAGAAACTAAAGCAAAGATCTGGGAAACTCCTGGCTAATTATAATACCAGAATATACATTCATGTCTGGGGTCAAATTGGAGGGGGGGGGGGAAGCGGGTAGTGATATAGCCTTATTCAATTAAGATGTCTCTTGTGGGGGAACAATTAGTTAGGTACACCATTTGCTATTGTAAGGTGACAACATTCTGTCTGCTTACAATAAACGTCCTGTCCCCGCAGTTTCTGCAGTATTAAACAAAGACATACAGAAAACCACTAAAATCTAACATTAGTAAACAGTGTTTCTAAGTACTTCATGTCTTAATGCTTCACATGCCTTTATGTACTTGTTTACATGTCAGGACCCTTTGATTCAGCATCAAATGTATGCAGCATCTGAAACTCTTTAGAGTCTCTCCAGCAGGGTGTGAGAACCAGACACACACTCACTTCTGCTATCACAGGGCATCAGCAACACTAGTGCAAAATCCAGATTACCCCCCATCTACCAGATTACCACCCATCTGAACCTACCAGATTACCACCGATTGAAACCTACCAGATTACCACCCATCTAGACCTACTGTACCAGATTACCACCCATCGAAACCTACCAGATTACCACCCATTTTAACCTACCAGATTACCACCCATCTAAACCCAACGGAGAAGTTTAGTGGAAGATTGCACACATGGAAATATTTCTCATGGAAGAATTTAATTCTTCATTTGACTTGGAAAGGGTTGGAGAATACAGTAGAACAGGACTTCTAAACATGTAGGAGCAATATATTTTCCAGTATAGTGGGAGAAACATTTTGCTTTATTTCCATTGAATGTTCAGTGTAATCTGAAAGATAGTTCAGTCATATTATATTTATATTATATTACTAGAATATTATATTTATATTATATTACTAGATCCATTTTATTGCACTGGCTGTTCATATTTACCAAAGGTAGTACAATTACAGTTGGTATTTTACACTGCAACACAACAACCAATTCAAAATAGACTTCAAGTCAAATGACAGTATAGCACACCTGTCACTGATGGCTACACGGGCTACACACACAGGTCAAAACCGAATGGCAGATCCAACAATGGCTTCTCACTTTAAACACATACTGTACATGTACTGTAGGGGAACAGAAGCACATGAAATGCAAAAGCTTTCCTCTCTTTAGTCCCTGTTTGGATTCTTCCACGGTTTCAGAAGTACATCAATTGTATACAGGCAATCAATAAGCAATATCTATATAATCAAATTATGTTTAAGTAAATATTGCCTGAAGAGGATCAGATTTAGTATCTGGATTAGGTTCTGACTTCACTCTGATTGATGCGCTCCCATCTTAGGGCTTCACCATGATGAGGGCGCTCTGCTATGTGTGGACGTACTGATTGGTGCGGTCCCATCTTAGGGCTTCACCATGATGAGGGCTCTCTGCTATGTGTGGACGTACTGATTGGTGCGGTCCCATCTTAGGGCTTCACCATGATGAGGGCTCTCTGCTATGTGTGGACGTACTGATTGGTGCGGTCCCATCTTAGGGCTTCACCATGATGAGGGCTCTCTGCTATGTGTGGACGTACTGATTGGTGCGGTCCCATCTTAGGGCTTCACCATGATGAGGACGCTCTGCTATGTGTGGACGTACTGATTGGTGAGGTCCCATCTTAGGGCTTCACCATGATGAGGACGCTCTGCTATGTGTGGACGTACTGATTGGTGCGGTCCCATCTTAGGGCTTCACCATGATGAGGGCTCTCTGCTATGTGTGGACGTACTGATTGGTGCGGTCCCATCTTAGGGCTTCACCATGATGAGGACGCTCTGCTATGTGTGGATGTACCAACAGAATGCAGAGAAACATCCCTCTTTCTTCCCCTCCTGTAGTTAGTGTGTTCACACCTGAATCTGCTCCATGTGCACTCCCACCTGTCCACCAGCAGGGGGCTCCATCTGTAGCAGTAGATCACACTCACTGTGCCACCTGACTGACTGAGAGAGGTTGAGGTTTTTGTACGAGTCTGTATCACTGTATGGACACCCAAGTACTGCTATCAACTTTATGAGTACTCATGCAGTAATAATCTCCTGCATCTTCTCTATGGACTCCACTGATGGTCAGAATGTAGTCATTCCCAGATCCACTGCCACTGAATCTGGAGGGAACATGGGGTTGGCGTCTGCTCACTACATAGATGAGGGGTTTGGGTTTCTCCCCAGGCTTCTGTTGGTACCAGGAGATGCATGGGATTGGGCTGCAGTCATAATGAACACTTCCACTGCGTTTACAGCTGATTCTGGCACCGAGACCATATTGGCATATTTAAATCTGTTCACAAAGTGAATTTGTTAGTCAACATGTACAGTACAAATGTTGGCATGTACACAAATATCTAAAGTCTTGTAGTCAGGAGATAAATGTTCACCATGAGTGCACAGGATGAGAAGGACGGAGAGTGAGATGAACACCATCGCTGCTGAGTGCTGATGGGAGGTAGAGTTCCAGAATGTTTCAGAGTTCCAGAACGTTCCTATCCAGAGCGTGGCCCAAGTCCTGCTGCAACATTAAAATATCTGCAGCTGATGCAAACTTTCTCCATGTAAATGACTTTCCTGAAGTCACATGCTGATCAACATCACATCTCCCCCAAACACCTCTGACTGCTGCTGAGCTACTTTAATATGAATTTGATACTTTAATCATGTTTCAGACTTGTTATATTTTCTGTCCATTTTTTGTATCAAAAACTAATGGGAAATATCTACACATTCTTTTGAATGATTAAAAGATAAAAAAAAAAATAATAACGACTGAAACAACTGGAACAAATAAGACCATACAGCCATTTGATTTGTCACATGACCATGTTGTTGAGCCATCAATCCATCACCGTCAACGAAAAGGGATGTGTTAGTTTCATTTCCTTTCTTCCCTTTAAAACGCTCTAAGTAGCTTTTTGTTGGCAAAAGGTGGAAATGCACTTGATGCAACACTGATTCAAGTGTATGTTTTTCTGTCTGTGTTCTAAATCATCATCAAATGTATCAGACATGGCATGGTACAGATGTCCTGTAAAGATGGGGAAGTCCTTGCGTGGTCTCCATCGTGTGTGTTCAACCCAGACGCTGTATTGACATAGTCAATTTTGCATTGCCAGCTTACGCTTCAGAGAGGGTTTATATGTGGAACTTATAGTCTGTTAGATCTATTGCTGTTGTTGACAGAATCCTCCAGAACAATGACCAACATCATTCTCATCTGGGCAGTTTTATTCTGTGTGGAAGGTGAGCCATTTAATAGTTATTACAACATATGCAGGCTTCCTATTTACATTGTCAATATAATACACTGAACAGTATATTAATTATAATGTTATATTATTGCTACCTTGTTGTATCTGTGTGTTTTTCAGAATGTCGAGGGCAGATTACTGTAACTCAGAGCCCCACAGCAGCAAGTGGTCTTTGGGCCTCAACTGGGAAAAATAAACACCCATCTTTCCTCTTGAGTTCTCTGAGCGCTATAACATCCACCTCACAATGCCTCGACCACATCTACCCTTAACAATGCACAATAAATTTGGTGTCTTTTGACCACTAGGGGGGCGCTATAATCACAGGAAGTAGGCTCATATCTCAGCAACGTTTTCATGTATAGAAACCAATCTAGGTATATGGACTTGGGATCCCATCCTGAGGACACATAATACATTTGGTGACCTTGCTGCTGTACACCAGGTTCTTGACTAGTATAATCATTCTATGTTGTTTTTTTGTTTTAATTATTGCTTTTATGTACTATTACCTTGTGTGTCTTATGTTTTCTTATTATATTTTTTTTATTCTTTACTTTTCAAACTATTCTTTGACTATTACCCTTCTATGCTTTTATCAGCTATTCCTGTTTGCTTTTGTTTATGTAAAGCACATAGAATGACCTCTTGGTACAGGGACTCGGAACTCCATTGTGAGGGCACACATATTATTTGGTGCCTTTTGACCTAGTTGTCGCTGCAACTAGCAAAAATGTGTTTTGGCGTTTCGTATGTATGTTAATGCACTTTGACCTGTACGCCTGATTTTGAAAAAATGATGTACCGTTGGAATTCTTAGATTATATCTAGTTCAACGCACCATATTTTACTATCTGCTCCCGTTGGTTAACCGCACCTGAGCAAGCACACTTTCGCAGTTCCTCGGAAATACTTTCTAGTTATTATAATTACTTATGATAGCATAAGGTGTTATGAATGTATGCATAACTCATTATAACAGTGACCTTCATAGAAAGTGTTATCATTCATTATTGGCAAACAAGTCGATTTTATCCTATTTTATCCTTATATTAACAGACCAGGAAATCATCAAGTGATTTTAAATGCATATAGGTAAGTCCAAACATGTTACACATTCTGATCACAATTAATTCTGATTAAAAACAATATACTCATATATTCTGAAGAGATTTTTATTATTTTATTATGTAGGAGTTGAATGGCCACAGTAATCAGGATATTAATCCAAATTAGAGACTGGCCAGAAGATTTCACAGGATTTACTCTGCAGCCTCTTTGCCCTGAGAAAGAGAAATCGAGGAAAGGAATTAAATTGAGTATGAACATATGATGGCCTTTAATACATTGAAATATGGCAAATTAGATTTACCTTTCCAGAATCACGGCTCTTTGCCCTCATCTTGTTGACCTGGGATTCAGCAATGTCAGCACGCTCCTCAGCCTCCTCCAGCTCATGCTGAACCTTCCTGAACTTAGACAGGTGGGAGTTGGATTGCTCCTCCTAATAATGAGAAAATATGTTTGATTAGTGCAGAGGCTTCTGTTCTGAAGCAAACCAATCATTTTTGTGTCTATGAAGATTCATTTAGGGTCCAAGTGATGGCAGTTCTTTTAAAAAGTTTACTTTGAAAACACTGGACTGAAAGGACTAAGAGATATAACATGTTTTGATGTTCATCCTTCCTGTTGCATTCATTACAACTTATGATGGTGTTTGGATGAACCAAAAAATGTTTCTCTTTTATTCTCTTTAGTCCAGTATCTTCAAATTAAACTATCATTTTTATTAATACAAAAGGCACGACATATGACACAAGAGACTACTTACAGCTTCCTCAGCCTGCCTCTTGTAGGATTTGACCTTCAACTGCAGCTTGTCAACCAGGTCCTGCAGTCTGCTGACGTTTTTCTTGTCCTCCTCAGTCTGAAAAGAAAAACTGTCAATCATTGTCTTCCTCGAGATGAATGCTGTTCAATAGTGGTGAAAGAAACTTTGTACCTGGTAGGTGAGCTCCTTCACTCTCCTCTCGTATTTGCGGACTCCCTTGACAGCATCAACACCACGTCGTTGTTCATTCTCAACCTCACTTTCCAACTCACGAACCTTTACATGAGCAAGATTTCATTTCACAATGTCTTCATTTTATTTATTACATTCTGAATATCTTACCCAAGTTTAGTCACTTACTCTAGACTCCAGTTTCTGGAGTTGTTTCTTGCCACCCTTCATGGCCAGATTCTCAGCCTCATCCAGGCGGTGCTGCAGATCCTTCACAGTGATCTCCAGGTTCTTCTTCATCCTCTCCAGATGAGAACTGGTGTCCTGCTCCTTCTTCAGCTCCTCCGCCATCATGGCAGCCTGAATAATGGGAAATTGTGTTTTAGATCACGCAAGCTACATACAGTATTTAGCTCATAATATACAGTACTGAGGTGCAAAACAAAACATTGCTTACATCAGTGATGGCTTTCTTGGCCTTGTCCTCAGCATTTCTAGCCTCCTGGACGATGTCATCAACCTCACCTTGGATCTGAACCAAGTCAGCCTCAAGCTTCTTCTTGGTGTTAATCAGACTTGTGTTCTAACATTCAGAAATAATTAAAAATAATAATAATTAAAATATGTTATACGGTGAAAAATATTTTTAAAAAAGAACTGCAGGCTTTTTTTTGATGAGAAAAATATATCCCCACCTGAGAGTGCAGGAGGCCAACACGCTCACTGACATCAACCAGCTCCTGTTCAGCCACTTTGCGGCCTCTCTCTGTCTGCTCCAGAGCAACTCTGAGCTCCTCAATCTCAGCCAACATCAGGGTGTTCCTGCGCTCCACCATGGCAACCTGCTCCTTCCCGTCTTCTTGTCCTCTGACAGCATCATCAAGGTGCAGTTGGGCATCCTAATAAGAAAAAACATGTAAAGATGTGCCATACTACCAAGAGAGAGTTCGGACAAAATCATATAATATTGATGTATGGACATTCTTGAACTATTAACCAAATAGCAATTATGGTAAAATAGGATCCTTGTACTATTTTATTGCATTACTGACCTTGAGTTGACCCTGCACATTTCTCAGTTGTTTCTGGGACTCAGCAGCCTGGCGGTTAGCATGGCTCAACTGAATCTCCATCTCATTGAGGTCTCCCTCCATCTTCTTCTTGATTCTCAGGGCATCATTTCTGCTCCTGACCTCAGAGTCCAAAGTGCTCTGCATGGAGTCGGCTATCCTCTGGGCATTCCTCTTGATCTGCTCCATCTCCTCATCCTTCTCTGCAAGCTTTCTGTCAACCTCACCCTTGATCTGGTTGAGTTCAAGTTGGACACGAAGAATCTTGGACTCCTCATGCTCAAGAGTTCCCTAAACAAGAAAATGAAGAATTTTGAAATGATGAAAAAACATCATAATTTCCATTTCTCACTGTGTAGGAAAGCCATCCTGATTTTTTTACCTCAGCCTCTTCCAGGGCTGTCTGGATCTCAGACTTCTCAGTCTCTACAGTCTTCTTGGACTTCTCAAGCTCGTGGATGCTCTTTCCAGTCTCACCAAGCTGCTCAGTCAGATCCGAGATCTCTTCTGCAAATATGCAGTTATATTACAGCAAACATTAACACATAAAAATATTTTTTGAGTGGGATATGTATTGGGTTGTTTTTGACTCACGTTGCAAATTCTTGTTCTCCCTCTTCAGCGTCTCAAGGTGGTCAAGAGACTCCTCATAGGAGTTCTTCATCTTGAACAGCTCAGTGCTGAGAGAACGAGCCTCTTTCTGGGCACCCTCCAACTCTGCCTGACCCTCCTCGTACTTCTGCTTCCATTCTGCCAGGACCTTTTAGAAACAGTTTTTGTTGTGAGACTTATATGTATTCACCTACATTCCACATCTGAATGATGTTTTGGAGGTATTACCTTGTCAAAGTTTCTTTGCTTCTTGTCAAGGTTGGCAGCTAGACCATTGGCTCTCTCCACATCAATCATGAGGTCTTCAACCTCACTCTGGAGTCTCTGCTTGGTCTTATCTAGAGAGGCACATTTTGAGTTGACAGCCTCGATTTGCTCCTCAGCCTCCTGGAGACGCTGGGCAAGCTTTTTTCTGAAGGAAAAAGCATCAAATTTAAGACACAAAATATGATGATTTTTTTAAGAAAGTTTTAGTGAAAAAAATCCATATCCAAAACTGTGTTTTAGCATCTTTAGCACATACTTGGACTCCTCAAGCTCTTCAGTGCGCTGGATAGCATCAGTTTCGTACTTGCTCCTCCACTGAGCAACCTCGCTGTTGGCCTTGGACATGCCACGTTGAAGCTCAGCCTTTGCTTCCTGCTCCTCCTCAAACTGCTCCCTTAGAAGGTCGCAGTCGTGGCGAGCAGACTGAACAGCATGAGCCAGGGCATTCTTGGCCTGTTTGTTAACAAGTAAGGGTGATTATGTAAGCATTTCCCCAAATGTGATTGATGTAATTCAATTTCTTCATTTCATGCATAGGTATCAGTACCTTGACTTCCTCTTCATTCAGTCTCTTCAGCTCCTCAACTTGCTGAGTGAAGGCCTGTTTGCTTCTGGTCAGTTGAGACACAAGAGCATCTTTCTCCTCAACCTGGCGACCAAGCTCACCATTTTCAGTCTGAAGTCTTGCTCTCTGACCACTGAGGTCATTGACCTGACGGGCAGCCTCATCACTCTTGGCCTTGGTTTCACTGAGTTGGTCTTCAAGGGTGCGGCACATCTTCTCCAGATTTGTCTGTTTATGATAATGTCCGTTAGAAGCAAAAAGTTAATGAAATTATTGATTCGTTTACAAGATAGCATGAGGGTAAACATCTCACCAACCTTAGATTTAGCAACAGCCTCCATATTGCTGGAGAGATCATCAATCTCCATCTTGTATTCACTCTTCTCCTTTTCAAGCTTCTGCTTGACACGTTGGAGATTGTCAATTTGCTCTCCCAGCTCAGCCACGGTGTCGGCCTGCTTCTTGCGGAGAGCTGACGCAGTGGCTTCGTGCTGCAGGGTGGACTCTTCAAGGTCACGACGCAACTTCTGGAACTCAGCCTCACGCTTTTTGCTCATCTCAATTTGAGCAGCAGTGGCACCACCAGCTTCCTCAAGCCTTTCACTAATCTCTTCAAGTTCCCTGGAGAGATCAGCTCTCTGCTTCTCAATCTTGGCACGAGCTGCACGCTCAGACTCAATCTCTTCCTCCAGTTCCTCAATGCGGGCCTATTGAAAAAAAATATTATATTTTATTAGTAAGACAGAAAATTGCAATAACGCTCAAAGTTTGAGTTGGTGGAGAATAATTAAACCTGAAGCTCCTTGATCTTCTTCTGCAGCTGAGCACCAAGTGATTGTTCATCTTCAATCTTACTAAGAAGTTGACTTGTTTCGAAGTCCTTCCTGATTAAAAAAGAGATTGATGAAAAGAAAGAGTAATCTGAAGTTGGCTGCACACATGGGAATTGAACAGTGATATTTTGCAATATATAATGCCTTTACTTCTTTATCTTCTCATCAGACTGCTGCTTGTCATTCTCCAGATCCATTATGGTCTCCTGGGCCAGCTTCAGGTCACCCTCAAGCTTTCGCTTGGCTCTCTCAAGGTCCATACGGAGCTTCTTTTCTTGCTCCAGAGAACCCTCAAGCTGCCAATTTGAAGTGTGAGGTGAGTATGTGGTAAATGGTCAAATTTCAGTGTGAGAAGTTGTCAAAGGTTGATTTTTGTACTTACATCATCCACTTGCTGTTCAAGCTTAGTCTTTGATTTGGTCAGAGTGTTGACTTTGTCTTCCTCTGCTTGAAGATCATCAAGAGTCTGCTGGTGGGCCTCTTGGAGGGCTTTCTTCTCCTTTGTCAGCTTAGCAAGGGACTCATCCTGAGAGGCCATCTCTTCAGTTAGGTTCTTGACCTGCACATAGAACAAGTTTGACATTAGTGAAGAGTGTAAATAAAATACTTTATTTCCGACAGACTACATTGATTGCCTCTTTATAAATCCCAACCTTGTTCTCGGTGGCATGTTTCTCCTTCTCCACTTTGGCCAAGGTCAGCTCCAGATCATCAATGTCCTTTTTGAGCTCAGAGCACTCATCCTCCAGCTTCCTCTTCTTGGCAGTCAGCTCAGCATTGATTTCCTCTTCATCCTCCAGTCTCTCGGTTGTCTCTTTGAGCTTGGCCTCAAGCTGGATCTTACTTTTGATAAGACCCTCACACCTCTCCTCAGCATCTTCCAGACCCTCACTTCCCTATTGTAAAATAAGATGAAAGCATGACAATATATCATTTGTATTGAAATCACAATGCTGAGACTGGGTAGTGGTTGTGAATATTGAAATGGTACACTATACACTTACAGATGACACTTGCAGCGCCAGGTCATTCCTCTCTTGCACCAGAGACACCATCTTCTCCTCTAGCTCCTTCTTCCTGGCTAATGCCTTTGCACAGTCCACTTTGAGTTTCTCATAGTTTTCCTTCATGTTGGCCAGCTCCTTCTCAGTTTCAGCACTCTTCAGCAGAGGCTTGATCTTGTAGTAAACCTTCATCCAAGGCCAGTGCTTGACATTCATGAATGAGCGTATATTGTACTGGATGGTGTAGACAGACTCCCTACACAAGAAGGGTGGTAAAATGTAGCCTTAAATATAGGTTGTATAATTACATGAATTGTATAGAGTAGGGATGTAACTAGCATATAACAAAATCTTACAATGCGATAATACCCCAATAACAAGTCCAAGTTAACAAGTTACAATATGTGAAATTCCCGTGCACAGCCTTCCAGGTGCTGGTGAGGTGCAGTCATCAATTGATAGACAGGAGAGTGAAGGATCACCGCACACTGGTGGGATTTCTTTGCTGATTTTATTTAGTAGTGAACAACGCGTTTCGCCCATCAGCAAAGAAATCCCACCAGTGTGCGGTGATCCTTCACTCTCCAAGTTACAATATGTATTGCAATACTGCAGAGATGTAACAATATAAATCTCTCAATACGATACCTCGGTAACAAATCAATGGTAAAATATTGATTGTGATATTTAAAAAAAAGGCAAATTAAGACTCGGAAAATAAAAACCATTTACTACCAGATCATTTACTACCAGATCACTGATTTCCTTCGCAGTTCTACATTTTTTTTGGCTACTACTGTATGTTTCACCCTGACTCCGTTTTTCTATGAACTACAACACCAATATCTTACATTAGACAGAAAGTAGCCTAATGGTGCGTTCATAGACAAGTTTAATTGTTCGGTTGATACATAAAATATCTGTGAATTCAAACTCTCCTTTGAAGGCACTGTATAGTTGTCTGTGTGGATGTGTGTGTGTGTAGCCTGTACATGTCTTACCAACTTTGTAAATAGTTTACCATTCATTTTAACTATTGTATTGTTCTTATTTGTATGTCACTTTGGACAAAAGTGTCTGCTAAATACAATAACCATAGCGTGATGAAAATGGACAGATCCCGTCAGCTCAACTCTTATAACAGGTCTAATCAAATATAGACCGGAGGAGGCGCAGATGAAAGAACAGCATGAGAAACACTTGACACTTGAAACCCTTGTGTTCATGCTCTTTATATTGTCTCGACAACACTGCCATCTACCATTTTTGCTGTAGGCCTAGATCTGTAGAGGCAACCGGCGAGCAGAGCGCAAAGGATAATAGACACACATAGGACGATGGTCTCTGTAATTTTCATTTTCCCTTCATTCTGCTGCACGGCAGCTGAAACTACACAGTTTTTTACCCAGAAGACTTATCGTTTGATACCGTCACATGTCCATGACGATATCGAGACACTTTTGTGAAATTGACAATACTGTTACATCCCTAGTAGAAAGTGTAATAGGATCTTCTCAGACATATTTTTGAGAAATACATTTCATTTAGCAAATAGCAATGCACAATCAATTGAGAGGGATACCGAGGCGGACTATACAATTAATATAGGCCTAATACTATAGCAGTCTTTCAGACTTACCTCCTTTCCATCATCTTTGAAAACTCCCTTCTCATCAGGTATGCACGGCAGAGAGCCTGAGTCATTGTGACCAGGGTTACCAGTTTCTCATCTCGCATCTCCTCAAGGTCACCCAGCAGACCAGCTTTGAAGAACACCTGAGGGATGAATGAAAATATAAGCATCTATCTGACACAGAAAAAGCTGTGCTGTAGTTTGTACTCATGAGATACAGATTATAGATTGCATGAAACCTATCTACCTTTGTGTGTCCAAACATGTATTGCGTGTGATCAACATCAATGGATCCCAAGAGCTTCTCAGCAGCCTTCTTGTTATCAATGAACTGGCCTTCAGGGATGACACTGGCATTTAGCACTTTGTATCTGGACAGAATAAATAAATGTCCATATAGCGCATTAGTTTTTCCCTCTCTACATGCAGTATTGAATATGTGTAATACTTCATTGGCTTTCTATGTTCACCTTTGTTTGAAGTCACCATAAAGGATCCTGCTTGGGAAACCCTTTCTGCAGATTCTGATACCCTCCAGCACACCATTGCACCTGAGCTGGTGGATGACCAGGAAGTTCTGCATATAACCTGTCAAATACATGTCATGAGATCTTCTGTTCTCAATGTAATACATGAACAATGCACACATCTTTATTGACTACCAAACGCCCTTTACCTGGTTTCTTAATTTCATTTGGAATCAGGCAACGCACAAAGTGAGGATGGGTGCTCCTCAAGTTGGTCATCAGTTTGCCCAAGTTCTCCTGTTGAGATAAGAATGCAATCAAAACATGCCCTCACCTTTCTTTTAGATGATTGATTTGTTTGTTATTGTTTTAATATACACACCCTGAACTGTGATGACACAGTCATCATGGAGCCACCCTTCTTCTTCTTCTTACCACCACTCTCTGTTGACAAACATTATTCAATAATTAAATTATATATATATATATATATATATATATATATATATATATATATATATATATATATATATATATATATATATATAATTTCATAAATGGGATATTTCTGCATTAGCTTGTAGACTTGTATAGGTGTTTTGTTACCCTCAACAACAGGTGGGTACAAGACAGGCAGGAGTTTTACTCCCGACTTCTGGTACAGCTGCACAACAGAATCGTTCAGTGGATCCTTGTTCTTGTCCAGCCACCCTGTAACATTGTAGTCCACAGTGCCGGCATAGTGCACCATGGAGAAGTGGGCCTCAGGCTTGCCCTTTTTGGGCTTGGGCTTCTCAAAGGCCTTATTTTTACCAAGATGCTGGTCATACAGCTTGTTCTTAAAAGTGATGTCAGAAGCCTTGGGGAACATGCACTCCTCTTCAAGGATGGCAAAGATTCCCATAGGCTGTTGGAAAAATGAGCTTAGTTTTAAAAGTGGATATTATAAAACAATACAAATCTAGCACTTGGCTCATTTGACTGATTAAAACTGACCTTCTCAATGAGCTCAATGCAAGCAGCTAAGTCCATGCCGAAGTCAATGAACTCCCATACAATGCCTTCTTTCTTGTATTCCTCTTGCTCCAGAACGAACATGGTGTGGTTGAAGAACTGTTGCAGTTTCTCATTGGTGAAGTTGATGCATAGCTGTTCCATGCTGTTGTACTGTGATTGAAAAATAGTTTGTAATATGAATGTCCCCTATTGAAACTATACTACATTGTGGTGTGAGTGAAAAATGGTGTTAACTCATGCTTACATCAAAAATCTCAAAGCCAGCAATATCCAGCACACCGATATAGAACTGTCTTGGCTGTTTAGTGTCCAACATCTCGTTTATACGGATGACCATCCACAAGAACATCCTCTCATAGATGGACTTGGATAAGGCCGCAACTGAGTTATTGACCTGAAACAGAATATTCAAGCAGTGGTCGTCCTATGCTCAGACACCAAAAAGTATAATGCTTATAGGATAAAAGCAGGTCATTTTACTACTAGTAATTCTGTCCAAATACTGCCAAGTGATTTGTGATCTTAAGTGAACTTTTTAGTGATTAAAATAATACCTGTGCCACAGTCTGACCCTTGGTGACATACTCATTTCCGACTTTCACTCTTGGGTAGCACAGAGCCTTTAGCATGTCAGCGGAGTTCAGGCCCAAGAGGTAAGAGATTTTGTCAGCATCTAAAAAAAGTGAAGCATTTTAGTGATTTGAAATTTATAGCGACAAATGTCATACTCTACACTCCAAACAAATTTGGGACAACATATGAAACAAGTTTGTCCACCTCAGTCTCCTCTCCCTAAATATTAACGTTTGTCCAAAATAGTGTTAAGTTAAAGGCTATATGGCTCACAAAAACATAAAGTTGTCTGAGTGACCATTGTTTTGTAAATGTTTGTCTTTAAATGTAGATAGATCCAGAGTGAAATTTAGAACATGAGTATACATACATGAATATACATATGTTGATACAAATAACATGGTGGTATGACAATTTTGTACATGGTGTAGCATCGTTAACGTTACTGTTTGACAATCAGTCGTCCCGGGTCCACTTTCCGAATCTGCCAGTTTGTCATTTTTGATAAAAGTGTTTACTAGATATCAGTCATATTTAACTTTAAATTAACATAATAAAATTACCTCAATGACTAAGAGTACCTTGTCGTTATTACTAGACCTGACTGATTGAGTAGAGTGTTGTAACCTACCCTCATTGCCATCAGGCTCAGCCTGCTCCTCACGCTGCTTCTGCTTGAATTTCATGTTGCCATGATGGAGCACAGCACCAGTCAGCTTGTAAATGGTGACTTTCTCATCTGGAGTGAAACCCAGGATGTCAATGGCATCCTAGAATGATAAATGATTTGATTATTTTACAGGTATCTTCAAGAAATTGAAGAGGGGAAAACCCATTATGGGAAAACTTACATCTGTGGCATCCAACTCCTCTTTGTCATCAATGCTCGCTACAGCGATCTGACCCTGACTGCACATTGGGAAGTCATAAGGGTTGGAAGTGATGAGGCACATTTCTGTCGGGATTAGAAAATAATTTTACAACTTCAGAATTACATTTATTGATTTTTGAACGTTTGGTGAATATATTAACCGTACCTATAATTTCAGGCTTGTGGTTGGTCATCATCTGGAAGAAGATGTGGTAGCCTCTCTCATCAGGAAGCTGGAATGACACTCTAGACTTCTCCAGCAGGTCTTTTTACGCAGAGAAGGATGCATTTTCATTTGATACATTTAAGGCAATAAAAGAACATTCCTACTTGGAACAATTATACTTACAAGTCTCAATATCAGCGCTAGCCAGTTTTCCAGATGTGGCAAAGTGAATTCTGATGAATTTTCCCTGTTTGAGATTACATTTTGATATAACATGTTTTCATTTAGCTCATGCTTTTCACCAAAGCAGGTTACACTTACATTTATTGAATGCTTGAAATATTCAAGCATTCAATAAATATTCAAATACTCAGTAATAGACCTAAGAGTAACAATAAATACTGCATGATAAGTTTGAGTTAAAAGAAAAACCCTAAAAAGTCGATTCTATCTAAAAACGAAAAAAAAAGAAAAAAACATGTAAGAGATTAGATGAGACACTAAACTTACGAAACGTGAAGAGTTGTCATTCCTCACAGTCTTTGCATTACCATAAGCCTCCAGCAGTGGGTTTGCGGCAATAATCTGGTCTTCAAGAGAGCCCTGCAAGTCAATAGATATATTGTCATTGAAGTTACTGTCTGTGTTGGTATGTGATAATTAGCCTATAGACCCTTTCAACAATAAAAACAAAAACAATGCTTGAACGTTCTATTTGGTTCCTAATCTACTTCCTCTGTATTAAGATAACATATAGAATGTTAAAACGGAAGCCTTGTGGGGCCAACTATGATGCTGATAATGGAACTCTCTTGAAAGGGTCTATAAATATGCAAGGGGTCTTATACCTTAATTTTTCCACTGCTGCCGGCTGGTGCCTCTGTCTTCTTACCACCAGACACTGCAATTGTTGCAAAGTACTGGATGACACGTTTGGTGTTTACAGTCTTGCCAGCACCAGATTCTCCGCTGTATTAAACAGAAGACATTGCAATTTTCTATATCACAATTACAGAGTGTACCAGAAGAGTATACAGAAGATAATGTAAAGGTTTAGCCTTTTAATAATGTAAAATATATAACGTTTTAACCGATGCATGGACACTTACGTGATCAGGACAGACTGATTCTCTCTGTCTGTGGGGCAAAATAGAGATTGACATGAATGGTTAATTTTACATAAATTAATCAAATATATAATGTATTATTCAGTGATGGATTTAAAACTGAAAGCATACCTTGGAGCATGAACTGAAATGCATTGTCAGAGACAGAGAAGATGTGGGGCGGGGCCTCCACACGCTTCTTGCCTCTGTAGGCATTCACCACTTCTGTGTCGTACACTGGGAGCCACTTGTAGGGGTTCACAGTGACACAGAAAAGTCCAGAGTAGGTCTAGAATGAAGAAATAAAGAAAATAGTTTTTTCAGCTTTTCAAATTCATTTTATTTTCTTAATTTGTTTAAAAGTGTTATCTTACATAGATCATCCATGCTGCATAACGCTCTTTGAGGTTATACAGGACAGAGGCTTCATTGAGGTGGGTCATCATGGCCATGTCCTCAATTTTGTCGTATTTGGGAGGATTCAAGGGGAAGACTTCGTCTTCCTTCACTGTCTTTTCCTAAAACCAATGTAGAAAACAGCTTTAACAAAGAGATCTATTCAAGAAACTTTCTGTGAAAATGTCATTTTAACATCAGAACAATTTCAACATCCTTGCTAAAGTACCTCCTTGGTTTCAAGCGTTTCAACAACGACTTTGCCGCCTTCCTTCTTTTTAATTGTACCCTTGACGTACAACTCCTCTTTATCAACCACAAAGCAAGCACTCTTTGCATCAAAGGGTTTGCTTTGGGCCTCCATTCTCTCCCTCTCAGGCTTACGAAGGTAGATGGCAGCTTTGCCATAGGTGGCCATATCACTGTCCCCCATGGTTGCTGGTTACTGCATTAATCATAAACATGAAGAGCAAACAGTTTCAACATAAAATACTTTGCACAATCAGACATGTACAGACACGGTACTGTAAATTAAGTGGTTGACAGTCATTAGGGGACAAAACCACAGTTGTTTGTCAGGCCTCATATGGAGCTCATCAATGTACATAGGGTACTCAAACCGCAATTCATTAAAAAGTAAAATACAAAACAGTCCTTTGATATCTAAATAATAGTGGAACCAATTTATTTATTGCATTATTGTCCTGAAATCTAACCCCATCCCCCATTATACTAATTTACACATTGAATAGGGTTGGCTGTACAGCAGACGGTAGTAATGACATTGAATAGCAATGTGGTAAATAGGTCAATCTTTTTTCATGCGCCATCTGTAACATCTTGCTCTGATAGCACCACATCCTATACAGTTACAGTAAGTTCTATACAGTGTGTTGATAAACACATCAAGATATAACCTTAAAGTAGAGGGGTGCACCACATAGGCTAGTGGACTGTGTTTGACAGCTTGCGTGAGCCCATGCTATCACAAGCTCTTGTCAAAATCTAGAAAATAACTACACACAAGCAAAAGTCTATGAAACAACACCAACAGCCTAGTTTACACAAAAACTTGCTAATGCGCTAACTGGCATCTATTTGAAATATTATCAGCAATGTGAAACTTTGTTTCACGGTATGTTCTGATAACTTTCGAACTACATAATAACATTACTCTTTCATATGCATGAGGCCCATAGCATCACAATGAATCTGAAGCTCAAACATAAATATAAAAGGTGACAAACATATCTCTGCTGTTATTGCTAATTAAGCTGCTCTGACTGGAGGTAGCCTAATGTTTTTTGCATAGTTGCTGTTAAAATGCCTGCTAGTGCTGGGAATTGAAATACTTCAACACGGGCATATATTTAGTTTATTATCAATATCTAGTTTTATTGCTTCTGGGCATCATTCTAATTGCAGATGGCTTGCCATAGTTTTAAAGGTTTAAACGGCTTACCATGGATGCACACACAATGGTAAGTAGCCTAATCAATCTTTCCTCTACTTTCAAGTTCATCCAGTGCAGATGGCTTGCCATATCTTTAAATGTTAAAACGGTTTGCCTTGGACCAGGTCATGGACAACAGCAATTGCAAAAAGTCTTATCTATGGAGTCAGCTTTCAAGTTTATGTGTTCTCAAATGCTTTAATACATTTTATGTCTTCCCCCTTAAAACGCAATCATTTATTTTAACATGCAATAGCCAAGCTAGTAATGCATGATGTCCAATGTAGTGGATACATTGTTAATCAATATTTACAGCTTAAAAATAAATCAGTTCTAATACTAACTAGATGTTACTTTTAACATGGGAGGTCAACATATTTAGATTTTTGTGTCATCTTGGGTTTTTGGTATTACAATTGCAGTTACAACTGCTCACCATTGGGAGGAAGGCTATGGTGTTAAAGGAGAAGTTTGGTGTGATATTGACCTAAAGTGTGTTGAAACATGATACCGAGTGTGAACTTTTGTCTCATAGCTCATCTCGGCTTGTCCCCTGCACTCCGAAATCTGGCGCTAGTTAGCCGATGCTACCAACAGGTTTTCAATGGGGGTGCCTCGGGCATCGGGCTAGCCATGCAAATAAATCACTGTTTTACACCATTTACGAGGCTCAAAGTAGCTCCACACTTCATTGGTAGACGTCCGAGGGCCCTGACATTTAAAAAGAGACATTGAGAACTTTGAAAAAGCACTGGTAGTTTATTTACAAGACGGTCTATACAGACCGTACCCTCAGGAAGTTTACCGTTCGCAGCCATCTTGAATTTAGTCATGATAAGTCGAGCGACGAGTACGAATGAACAGGTATAATAAGGGATCAGATTCCAAAAATAATTCCGTGGAAATGCATGGATTCCAGTTGCTGCAACTGGAAGTTCACACTCGGCATCATGTTTCAACACACTTTAGGTCAATATCACGCCGAACTTCTCCTTTAAGCAGTAGTGTCTACTGAAGTGGCTGATATGCAGTTACACCACTGCAACCCATACATTTACAGGGAAATGGCTTTTGAATAGCTGTCCACTGTAGTGACCATGCGGCACAGGGTTAATTGACTCTGATGATGATGTAACTTTTCCAAGTTTTCCATTTCCCTGTTTAAGTCTGTCCTGTGATATTAGGTAATTAATGGTGTAGTAGGCATATTGGACACTGTCTGCAAAGATTGCATGTGTCTATACAAATAAGACATTGAAAGGAGCTACAACTGTGCCATAGCAATAATCTTTAATGCTCCCCGAAATATTTACTTTACTAGAATGCAAGTAGCTTGTTTTAATTGTTTAGCTGTTCAGATAAATCAGATGTATTGTAAATCAGATGTACCTTACCTTTTCCTTCCAAAAGAAGATGAAATTTCCACAGTTGTTATGAATATCTAAAAATAATTTAAAAATAAATAAAAATAAAAATACAAATACAAGTATTTTAGTATATCAAAAAATGTAATTTAGTAATTGTTAGTAAAAGTGTATTAGTAGAGATGACACATTCTCTAATAGGAGCCACCTCCTTTCGGTGTCTGTGTCTGTGAAAGACTTACTGTGCACTGGAACCCCCCTTTCTGCAGCCCTCCCATACTCCAAGCAGGCCCTTTTATTGACCCTTTTCTGTCAACTAAGCAGATCTCTAATAAGGCAAGATGTGTTTGATTGATGTGTTTGGAAACATTTGATATGCTCATTATGATACAAATCTGTGGTTATTTTTAACTGAGCAGAAAAAATATGAATAATAAGTTAATGGAAGCGGCTCATTGAGCAGTGTTGCCCATGAATATGTTTTATCAACAGAACAGTTGGCATATACTTTGATGCCAGTGTTCTACAAATGCAATTGTTATCATATAGCACAATTATAGAGCAATGTCTGCCCCATACGACTGTTTGTCTATGCATTTTTACTTTTATGGCCAAGGGCTTTCTTGTTTGTATTTATGTGTCCGGCAACTTTGTGTGAGTTTTCATTGGTTTGTGAATCAGTTTACTAAATTTTGTTTCTCATTCCCATGTTGGCTTCCTGAAATTAATTGCATATAAATAATATATCCATCACATATTAATGTGCTGCATTCTATTTATGCCACACATAAGTAGCAAGTTTTGCTTTGGCAGTGATTTAAATAGTAACTTTTAGGGCAATATTCCAAAAGTGAAGAGCTCAGCAGTTTTATTGCTGGTGTTTGGTGACGGATTTCTTCTAAAGCTCCATAGATGCCTGGACACACTGCACTACCAAAAGTGCAAAATGGACAATACAGTTAAGAAATTAAAGCTTAAAATTAGGTATCACAAATAATAAGAAACAAGCCTGAACCAGCTTCCATCATTGTTGAAACACCATGCTGTCATATATATTTATTATTAGACTGTGTATTATGTTCCGTTCAGTTTGAAGGCGATTGTATCATCCCAGTGTGTTGGAAACTGACTCAGCTTACATTGCAAAAAATAAATCTAACCAAGTGTTATTAATCTTATATTGACTGATTTTAAGAAGTCTTCATCAAGTCAAATTTGCTCAACAACACACTTGTGGTGGTTCCAGTTCGTGAGGTGGTTCCCGTTCTTCCTGTGCCAGAGGATGAGTGGTTGACGGACGAGGAGTGGGACACTAAAGGTGTGAGACCCTCTAGATGCCCTTGAGTGACAGCCTTGGCGCCCGTTCTGGTTCCTCGCCAGGCTCCAGTTTCGGCTCCTTCTCGCACTCCATTCCTGGCTGTTCTGGCTCCTCAGCACTCTGTAGGGCCACCCATTCACGATTCTCCTCACTCTCACTCTCTAGTTATCATGTTTATGCATTGAGCTGACTCGTCAGTCTGATCTTGCCAATGGTGTTCAATTAATACATAGATTTTAGCTTTTAAGTCTCATGAAGAGCGTAAACTCGAAACGTAACGCTGGTGAAAGTCATTAAAAAATCCTGATGGGAGCAAGTGTGCAGACATTCCACCCTTTTTTCCTCATGTTATACTTAGCTACATGTATTCACATCTCTTAAAAAAGGGCTCACTCTACAAAATGGTCGCCAATGGCCCACACATTACATTTACACTACATGTTGTAGGCGTGGTTTAGGTAGGACTGTATAGCTTCAATGGTGGGAATGATGTTCGCCACGGTATGCCGGTCAGAGCATATTTCACAGGAGTCAGTCTGAGGTTACTTCACTTTACTTGGTATTCAAATTAGTAATACACAGGGGGGTCAGTTCAACATATACATTCAGCTACATAGCTAACCAGTACACGAATCACATGTAGCCCTTGTGGCTATGAGAGGAATGACACCGTAAGCCATCTTATTAGCCTCACAGATACGCTGACTCATTTCTCATTAATGCCTAATAGCTCAACATGCTACATAGTTCTTCACATCTTTACATCCAGACTCCATGGACATACATCCAGACTCCATGCTACATAGTTCTTCACATCTTTACTACCAGACTCACCAACAGCTTCATACACCAAGCCGTAAGGATGCTGAACTCTCTCCCTCCTCTCCCCCCTCCACCCTCAGCTACATAACATCCTGGACATTGGACCCAAAATGGCCGCCTGCACTACTCCACTTGCACACTTTACAACTGGTGTTGTTGTCCTGAAAACACAACACTTCTGCTGCTCTTACATAACTTGCACCACTATGCCACTTTCTTCTTACTTAGGTCAAACAGAACTACCCAAGCCTTTTATTGGCCTGAATTTGCACTAGTATTTTTATTGACTGTCTATGCACAATTTCAACCACATTTTGCTGCTCTTATTTTTTCATTATTATATGTGCCCTCTTATTTACTTATTTACTTACTTTTTTATTTACTTATTTACTTACTTTTTTGTTTACTTGAATGTTATGTTTGTCTGTGGACCTAAATTGGTAAAATATGTCTTGTCTTCACCGTGGGATAGTGAGAAACGTAATTTCGATCTCTTTGTATGTCTGGAACATGTGAAGAAATTGACAATAAAGCTGACTTTGACTTTGACATGAAATTGTAACACTGAAATATTAACAGTGAACTGTACACTATATGAAACAAATGACATCAGTGTGCAGGAATAAACAGTGCTAAATCATGAGCATTGCATTGATAGCTTGCTACATTCCAAGTACATTGCATTCGTAGCTTGCTATATAAATGTAGCCTAAAGTGCCAAATTATACATCTGTAGAATTCGCTAGAAACTAACATTATTCACATCTTAAAGGCCGTGTTGCAGGGTTCATTTTCCAACGAATTTGCACAATTTGCTTGTTGGTAATAAACATTTAAACTGTTATCCATTGTATTTGATGTTGTTGGGTATCACAAAACGGAATATAATACGAAAAAGCAGGTACTATTTCACAGCGTTTGAAGTGATTCTCCTTTCCCCCACAATGCATTGCATTACGTCACCTTGGGGACGCTACAGACCAAAGCCCACCTTGAGAGTAAGGAGAGAGGAGTAAGGAGAGACGAGTAAGGGATTGTTCAGCAGTAGATAGCGCAGATTATAGATAAATAGATAGGCTATAGATAGCCTAGATATGTATATAGACAGGTAGATAGCTAGATAGATCATGTCATATGCTAGTCGCGGGGGGAGTTGCTCGACCAGCGGCCAAAATGCTGGTGCTGTTCACTGACAGTAACAAAAAAAGTGTCGTAATGTTATAAGGATAATGCATTGAACTGAATAGGTGCATTATGTAGCCTCATAATGAGGCCTCTCAAAGTCTCAAATTCAGAAAATTGCATTAAACTAAAATCGGAAGACATTGTTAATCATTGTTAGACCATAGGGTCGTTGTCATATAAATGCTGTAACGAAATTCGAAGTGTAAATATACAAACTTTATGTTGAAAGTGTAACCGCGATGTCCATTGGAATGCAATGAAATGAATGAAGCGCAGATCATGTAGTCCCCAACGTGACGTCATCACCGAATTGCGTAAAAAAAACCCCGCTAATGCTAAAAACAACAAAAACTGGCATTTAACACCATTTGGAGACATTTTTAAAAATGATATAAATATATTGAGTGCTTTATGTACCCATTAATCAACAGTGGTGGTTAACCTGCAACACAGGCTTTAAATCACTACAGTAACTGAAAATGAAATTGGCAACTGACCCTTACCATTTACGCACACAAGCCACGAACATAAAGAGCTTACTCAGTGGACACCTTGTCCTGTCTGACCTTCAAACTAACGTGACTCTCCCCACTAACTACTGAACTTACTGCACACATACCCCAAAGCTACAGAGGGCGCTGTTTCTACATAGTCAATGGCCTTTACAACACAGCCGCCCCAAATATGCCCTGCATATTTGCTCACTGGAAAGGCCCACAGTTCTAGCATGGGTGATCACGATCCGTGTCTCCTTCTGCTAGCCGGGCTAATGGACGAGTGTAGCTTCTGTCCTGTATCTTGACCTCGGTGGTTCTGATGAGGCTGTCCTTTCCCGCGAAGACTTTGGCCACTCTTCCGATTGGCCAGGCAGCTCTAGGCAACTGTGGATCCATCATCAAGACAACTTGGCACTGCTGTTGTTGTAGCCTTTGTTCCAGGACTCTTGCAGGACCTTGCAGTACCCAACCTAGCCTGGTTTTGACAGCTGCTGGTCCTCCTGGAGATCCAAGCCTCACAGGCTCGATCGGCATGATGAGGTTTGGATGATCTGCACCGATTGGCAGTAGAGGGCAAGCATGGTCAAATGAGGGAATTGGAACATACTGCAAATGTTTGTATTTCTTCCTCAAAGTCTCTGTTGGGTAAGAGTGTTCCGCCAGTCCAAAGGCCTTGGCTGTGAAGGCTTGCTTTATCCGAAAGAGTCTTTTGGGCCATGCTGCTGACGAGATGGTGAAGGAGACACACGATCCATGGATGGTCTGAATATCCTGCCTTATAGTCCTTAAAGACAGATCTTCTGGACTACCCTGCAGCCCAAGCTTCCCTGCAGCTGCTGAGAGAAGGATGGTTCGCTCAGAACCATTGTCAAGGACTGCATATGTGTCTACCGTGCGGTCACCATGATGCAGCAGTACCCGGAACTCTTTGGCTGTCTCTGGGTTGATCCAGATACAGCGTCTCCGTTGCGGAGCCGACTTCAGCAACAACTTTCTTTGGTGGCCTTTGGTTCACCTCATGCAATACCTGGAGGTGAATATTCTGGCAAATGCCACATGGTTTCTTCAAAGTGCATTGTGCAGCTTGATGGGCCCGCCCACAACGCCAACATCTTTTCTTCTCTCGGATCCACTGGATTCTCTGTTCAGTGGACATACTCTAGAAAATGCTCATCGCTGTCACAGTAAGGACAGTATGCCTTGAATTTGCCCTTTCTCTTAGGCTCTGCTAGTGACTTGGGGTTTGACTCTGCTGCTGTATCAGTGGAAGATTCCTTCCCACTATGTAGAATGGTAGCTGACTTACTTGATCTGGATTGCTTCCTTCGATCGGTCTTCTGAGATGATGGCTCCTTTTCACCTTGCTGCCGAACACCCCCTCAGGGTCCTGACACCAGACTTTGTGCTGAAGCCACTCTGAAAGGGTGTTGATGTTGCCAGGTCTATAGCCGACCTGACGCCTGAAGGTTGCCCAGAGTTCTGCACCATCGGGTCCCAGAGTCTTTAGCATGCCCACCAGCGCACTGATTTGGAGTGCAAACCTTTCAAAGGAGGCAAAATCTCCACGGCGCACATAGGGAGCATCCATGACTGCAGCTATCTTACTCAGGGCAAGCTGATGGGGTTTCCCATATTTCTCGTTCAAGGCGGCCATAGTATGGCTGTAGGGAGTGGGTGAGTGGAGATAAGAATCTGCCAATAAGCGGGCTTCTTCAAGCAGCAAGTGATCTACCAAGATCTGGTACTTGAAAAGCTCAGTACTGGAAGCAGGCAGAAGGTTCTCTAGTGCTAGCTTAAGCCGTGCAAATTCACTTGGGTCTTTATGGATGAAATCTGGGATTGTTGGCTTTGGCCCCCTATAGGTACTTTCTCTGGCCTGTACCCCCGGTGGAAGCAGCTGACGACGAAGCTCTGGTGGATTGGGCTGCCACACGCCTTCGTTGCCAAAGTGTGGGGCCTGTTGTAGCCCACTGGGATGTGGAGGATACCAGGGCCACTGTGGGTGAGTATCTGACTTAACACCTACTCCGGATGCATTCCTCATCTTTGTGTGGCTGAGCCCATAGCTTGGCTCTGGGTTCCTATGAGGTGGTGGTAGCAAAGGTGCTACTTGCTGAGCTGCCATAGGCTGTGGCACCATGAACTGAGATGGGTAGGTAGCAGAGAGACCATGTGCCCGTGTGGAAGGGACTGGCGCTGGAGGTGGAAACATGTGTGACTGTTGCTGGTGTTGGGGTGCACCCTGCCCAGGTCCAGAGGCTTCTGCTGGTGACAGTGAGTGAATCTTGTCCTTCATCACCTGTAACTCACCCATCAGTCTCTTCAGGAAATCCATCATATTGCTAGATGGAGAAGTTGCTTGTGCATCGTGAGGTTCAGGTGAGTGAGGCTGTTGTCTACTTTGAGAGGGAAGCTGTGATCTACCCGCCATGTTCCTGGATGTAGACTGAGGCTCAGCTGCTGATAATGACCTAACAGCAGGTGGAGGTTTTAATGGGGTGGTAAATTCCTTGATAAAATGTCTGTAGTTATCCAATAACGGTCACGTTATTGACTTACATAACCCACTGGTTAGCACTCTGGACTTGTAACCGGAGGGTTGCCGGTTCGAGCCCCGACCAGTGGGCCGCGGCTGAAGTGCCCTTGAGCAAGGCACCTAACCCCTCACTGCTCCCCGAGCGCCGCCATTGAAGCAGGCAGCTCACTGCGCCGGGATTAGTGTGTGCTTCACCTCACTGTGTGTTCACTGTGTGCTGTTTGTGTTTCACTAATTCACCGATTGGGTTAAATGCAGAGACCAAATTTCCCTCACGGGATCAAAAAAGTATATATACTATACATACATGCCATCAATTAGATATCTAATTTGCTTAGCAATAATAGTGTTAAAACTATAATGGAAGACAGTTATTCCTGTCTAATTTTTGTGACGGGTGGTAGGATTAAGCTTGACGGATCCCTTCATAGTAATGAAAAAACAAATAAACAATAAAAGCAAAATATTTTTCTGCTTAGTTTGTTGAGTACAGGCAGACTATTAAAATTGTATTTGTGATTTCATTTCAACTAACAGTATGCTTTTTACAGACAAAACAAGTTAATGTGACGAGGTGGTGTAAAGTCAAACCAGGGGACGCAAGAAAATCATTAAATATTTACCAAAAAACATGATTTTATTCTGAATATGCCTAATGTCACAAGAAAAGTATAATTCTGAAAATAACAAACATTTGATAAAAATGTAACATTTATATAACATATATGATAACTGAGGATTCAGTAGGTAAGTTATATTACGTTAGCAAGACCCCAAGAATGTGTCTAGGTTTGTGGTTGTGTGCAGTGGCGGCGGTAGTGCAAAGTGTTACGGGCAGGCCAAGGCACAGCATCCAAACTAAGCTAAGCTTCGTGTCTAGGGTATATTGTATTCTTTTTAGCTGAAGCCTCGGTCCCCCACGCAACGTTAACGCCAAAAACCCCAAAACGTTACCTTACACACTGGCCCTACGTGGTGTACAGACGTGGAAGTAAGACTTAGGTGAGTGGTTGCGAATGTGTGCGTGTCAGCTTCGGCAGAGCTCCAGCGAGAGGTCACTTACCTGTGGCTCTCGCTGACCCGGTATAGCTCTCGGTGCACCTCACGAATAGCCCAAGCGCTGTTTCGGTTGAAATGTTCAGTTTTGTGGTGTGGTGGTTTAAAATCCAAAAACAAACGATAAATTGTCCAAGTTTGCCTGCTCACGGGCAAACTCTCTTCAAAGGGGAAACACAGGCCACGCTGCCTTTCTCAAAGGCCTGAACTAATTGTGAGCCCAGGCCCCAGGACAGGTGTTCCATTTAGCCTAATTAGCCACAGGTAATGACATCACTGGAGCCCCACCTGTAAGTCAGTGCTTGCCCTACCATGTGACCCTAACCTATCGTAACATACTTCCCCCCCTCAAAAAAAAAAAAAAAAAAAAACCACCAATAAATTTCTTATTTTATGCTTTTTTTTTTAAACTCTTTTCATAAATCGTTTTTTTTTTATTTTCTAAATTCTCTTTACTATTTGCACAATATACAAAGCGTTGTCTAAAACAGAACTAAAATCCAATGTTCCCTCGGCCATCCACTAATGCATTAAGTGGGAAACCTTGAGGAAAACCTTGCAATCCAAAAATGTACAAAACCCTGACCCAAAAATGTACAAAATGACCTAAGTAACTGCTGGAACCCATGACAGTCTCACGGATAACCCAACCCACCCCCGTAGGCTTGGGTACGCCCAAAAACAATGGCTGGATAACAAAACTCCATCTAAACACCCGGCAGGGTGGTAGACACCAATCTCTGCCACAGCCATGCAATTCATAAGCCCCAAATAGTACTTGTGTGTCTACAAGACACAAAATCATTTTGACCTGTGTGGTCCAATTGCATTTAACACTCAATACAAGGTCCAAAGGTGCCACTCCAGAGGACAGCTGATACCCAACCTTCCTCAAAACTGCCTCACCTCCTCTCATAACAGGACCAGTAAAAGCAGGCATGATAGCTGCACATGCCATGTCTTCCAGCACCTGATCACCCAACTCAACAGCCCTGTTCACTTCAGCCATGCCAGGCTCTGACAGAGTGGCATCACCTCTGTGCCAGCAACCTGTATCTTTGGAATGGACAAAACTGTTGTAACAGGCACCTCATTACTAGGCTTGATAGCAACAAGCTTAGACTGGTCAAAATCTGAGAAATGGTCATGGGTGGTTTCAGGAGGTTCTTCACACACCCCAGCATCACCAGAGTTCCCAACACCCATGTCCTGCTCACCAGCTGCAAGGTCACAAAATGGCTGATGGTTCAAATTGCTGCATAAATCAAACCCACCATCAGCCCAGTGTACTTCCTCCTCACCAGCACACACTTTCTCAAGAACTGGCTCTGATGGTGGCATAACTAACGGTTCTGTTGAACGGACCTCAGATGGCCGGCCCTCGCACACTGGCAAGACAGCTGCCTCACCAAGCTCATCAGCAGTCTTTTGGCCATTGTCTGTTTTTATGTTGCAATTCTCCAAACAAGACACATTTTCTATCACAGGGAAGTTAAGAGAATTAAGGCTCAGCAACCGGTGCACTCTCCAATAGAGCCTGTTGCCCTTTCTCTCTGGAGCAGTCAAGGTGCCCTCTGACAACTTCCCTTTTACATATCTCCAGTTTATGTTGTTGTAGGCTCAAATGAGAAACTCCATACCTTTCCTGCTCTGCAACCCAGTCTGGTATGCCCAGATGCAGAAAAATGGCATTAACAATGAAAGGTTTCTTAATGGCCTCCGATGCCTCTACACCGCAATGATGTGCCACTTCGATCAGACGATCTTTTGGCAACTTAAAAAGCCTCAACCTTGTTATTCCCTCAGCCACATATTCTGCAGGAATGAAGTCTGCCATCCTAAATCAAACAAAAACCTGTCTAGTCTCTTCAATGACCAGAACGTATCAGCAAAGCCGTTTATCAAATGGGCTAACTGCATACAGCGAATGAACAAGTGCAAAACGCACACCAAATCTCACCATGGGCTTCCCTCACCAGACCCAGATGATTAACAAAACTATGTTGCCTTGTCCCTGCGACAATGGCTCACACAGTACCAGTAGCCTGTTAATCTAACAAAACAAATATGACCAAAATAGGTAGCTTACAAAAGCGTAATTTACCGAATGCGCAATCAATAGCACCTAGCACGATATTCACCTCCAAGGTGGTCGCACTGTGCAACGCGCCGCCAAACAAATCCATATGTAGCCACCAAACAAGGTAGCCTACCGAAATCTTAGCTAGCTAGACAAGCCAAATAGCAAAACATACACCACTGCAGAAGACGAATGCCTTCACAATATCGGCGACAAGCTACAAACAGCGACAAAATCCAGAAACAAACGGTAAATTGTCCAAGTTTGCCTGCTCACGGGCAAACTCTCTTCAAAGGGGAAACACAGGCCACGCTGCCTTTCTCAAAGGCCTGAACTAATTGTGAGCCCAGGCCCCAGGACAGGTGTTCCATTTAGCCTAATTAGCCACAGGTAATGACATCACTGAAGCCCCACCTGTAAGTCAGTGCTTGCCCTACCATGTGACCCTAACCTATCTTAACAAAAGCCTTCACATTCAAATTGTCAGCCGCCTTTAGCGATAGCCTTTAGCGATAAGTATGCCTAATGTCACCGGGAAAGTATAATTCTGAAAATAACAAACATTTGATAAAAATGTAACATTTATGTGGTGATATTTTAGATGTAAATAGCATGTTGGTCAATCCGGACAAATGGAAATGGCCATGTACTTGTTGAAAATGGTTAGAAATAGTGTGATACTCTTCAAGAATAGTATCTTGTGCATCATGTGAACAAGAACCCTTGAATTTTTAGCTTTAGGCTTTATAAATGCACTTTGGCTCTAGTTTGTACCTTCTGTATTTCATCATATGTGCTGGGTGCAAATGGCCCAATTCATAGAATTCATAGACTTCATGACCCAAGACCATTTTTTCAGTAGTTCAATTTGAACTTGACTGTGGTATTCATAGTGACAGCAGGTTCTTCATCCTCCATGATCATGGTGAAGTGGGAATGAAATTAATCACCTGACATTCTTTACCATAAACTACTTGTAACAGGACAAGGTCCACGCCCCTTGTCTAGCCCTGTAGTGCCTTTGCGAGTGGCTCTTGGCATTCGGAGGCGAGCCAATTAGTGTATAGAAGTGGCTATATAAATTTTAACTTTTGGTTTGAAGGTCGACGTCATAGCTGCATACCGTTGTTCGTCCACCTGACTCCTGCCTTCGCCGCGGGATCCCTTGTGCTGTTTTGGCCTCCTGCCCGCTGTGCACGCATCCAGTGACATTCCTGGTAGGTTACTGTGGCATTGCGTGCGTAGTAACGTTTCCTGTATGATGTAGGCTAGTATAGTTAACACAAACTTTGGGGGTTTTAGGACTGCTGTCGGCCGCAGAACATGGGCCTCATAACCGACCTCAGCTGATTGGTATGTAATTTTAATTTCAAAATAATATGTAGCTTGCGTGGGTTTTAATTGTATCTTTTTCGTGTAGCAGAGCTTGCGGTAACACAAGGAGCGGCAACATCAAGGCTACCTTGGTTCAAGTTCCGAACGCTGCTGTTTTGTCTGCAAAAAAGTTGTGTTGGTCAATTTTACATGTTTGTTGTTTTGTTTACTGTATGTTTGCATACATTTTAACTTTCACACGGGAGAATTACTGTACATCGGACGCTCTCGTCCAGCTTAAGGCTATTTTTATTTGTTAAAGTGGCCTTGAACGCCTTGTGTTAAATTTTGGTTGTGAAAATGTTCCCAGAATACGCATGCCTAGCTAGTAGGCTAGCCTGTGTCATGCCAATGTGCGGGAAGGGCATTAGGCCTTAACTACTGTATAAAATACGACGTCCACCCCACCACACTATACTTGTGAGTGCATATACTGTGCAGTGTGTGTGTGTGTGTGTGTGTGTGTGTGTGTGTGTGTGTGTATCTCGAGGTGGTGGGGTCCCTTCACTTTTCCTACTGTGGTGCAATTGAGAATTTCCTATTGACATGTTCACGTGTGGTGTGTCTGTAGACCCTCCCTCTGATATACTCTCCAGCCCTGTTCCTGGCTCCTCTCATCCCTCAGCCAGTAATCTAATGAGCACATTCTGGTGTATGTGTGTGTGACTGTATACATATGTGCAGGCCTTGTAGGCCATTTGTGTCAGTGCCTTAGTGGCAAAAGTTCTAACTGTCTGGAGAGAACCCACTCCCTGTATGTTTTTAATAGTTGTTAATCAAGACAGAGTTTATTTTTGGAAACGCGCCTCTGGTTTTCCTGTGATCACGAACCTGTGTTGCCTGGTTGGGCTTCAGGTAACAGATTATAGTCCAATTCATTGAAGATTCTGAGGGGCAGGGCCTCAGATGGCGTAGTCGACATTTCGTAATTAGAGAGCTAACTCTTTGGAGTTAGAACACCTAGCCGCTAATATCTTTGGAAATCTCTGGTTCCGCCCGTTCAAGTGATATCTGTGTGATTTATGTGTGATAAATACTCTGTGAGCAGTTCAACAGAGAATAATGAATGTGAATTTGGACGCATATTATTACTATATTTTTAGGGTGGGCTTTTGATGATCTTATAGTGGCTTCAGCCCCCCCAAAACAGGCCTAACGACACCCGTGGATATAAAGTAATTGTCTTGATCAAAACCAAAGGTTATGTTAAATAAAGTTACAATTTCATTATGATGACTTTTATTTCCCATATTCATAGGGTTCTATCGCAGTCAGAGGACATATTCATCTGCACTGAGACCGCACAGTCACAGAGCCGTCAAAGAGCGTGCAAATCCATGCCATACACAGAGAGAGATTTAGATATCTTTCACATATTCCCCTGACACACTTCTCCTGCCCTGTAAAGGCTTCATCCATATCTGGGGATCAGCCTAACGTAGGGGTCCCCAGTGTGGTTCATACTATAGACACACACTGGGCATGCCTTGGATTGCTCCACAGCAAGCCAGCCCACTTCTTACACCATTTATAGTGAGAGGAGAGAAGGGTCACCCCATTTGCCCTTGAATTTGGGCCTCTGAGCTTCTAAAGCAGTAGCCAAAGAGCCAGGATGGGTGACTGCATCCTCTATCTGCTACATCAATCAATCTACATCAATGTTGTTCTCCTCCTTTCTGCATTATAGCTAACACTTCATTGGTGGAAGAGCCAACAATGTGCTTTTATCTTTCCCAAAATTCCAAACAGAAATTATGAAAAAAGCATGTCTAGTTGACTGTGAACAATAACACAAAATACATCTGCTCCAGTCACAATAATATCTGGACCTTATTCCACAGATAATTTGCAAATTGGTAAACATTTACAATATCCTATAATACTCTAATATGTCTGGAATTACAAATACAAGTGTACCTTTTTTTTTTTTTTTTTTTTTTTTGTACTTTTTAATATTATCAAAAGTTGTACATATTCCTAGAGTATCCTAGTGCTATGTAATCCTGTGGTAATCCTATGAGGTATACGTGCAGTTTAGGGTCCCACATTCCCCATGGAAGATTCTAAGTGCAGTTTAGTGTCCCATACAATGTCCTTAATTATGAACCTGCTAAACCACCTGTTTAACATGATATCATTCAGTTGAATGGGCAAAAATAGGTTCCATATTTGCATGCTTGTCTGTAGAAATGTGAAGTACTAACAACATAACCTGAGGGTTAAAGAACAGTTTTGCTAACAACGTTATTGCAAGCTGAAGGGTTGTTGCCAGTTGTCTGTTGCCCTACCTCACCTGGTTGCCCATTACTGGCAATATTGCACGTCCACGTTGCCAAAAAAGTTGCCCTGTGCATCATCAGCTTATAAGGGAAATAAAATAGATAAATAAAACAAAAGTGCTAGTGCCTTAAAACAGAATCTGAAGGGGACATAGCCAGGTTATGTGCAGATCAGATACTGAGGGATGATGTGTCATGAGGACTCTCACTGCCTGGGAATAAGCAAATTCACATTGAAATGTGTCAGGAAGTGATTTTCAAGTTCAAGTTTATTGTCATGTACTTATAAATAGACATTTATCAGTATTGACATTTCTTATGCTCAAAAGCCAGCACAACTTTAAAGAATAAATTAAATAGTAGAATTAAAAAGGTATATAACTAATTAAACAGGACTGAAGTGTGACTGAGTACTAAGAAGACGACAACAACAATAAAAATGCAGTGCAAGTGGTTGAGTGCAATAAACTCTGAGGAGGTGTGAAAGTTGAACACATTATGAGGAAGTGTAGTGTCAGTTCAGCATCTTGATGGCTTGTGGAAACTGTCTCTGAATCTGCTGGAACAGGTCCAAATGCTCTTGTACCTTCTACCAGATGGCAGGAGGGTGAAGAGACTGTGGTTGAACAGGCTTTAAAAACAATCACAGAGATAAAGGAATCATAATGTTGCAATTTATTAAAAAGTGAGGTTTAATATGATGGTTTAATTGTCCAACACATAAATAATTGTGTTATCAATAATTGTTTGTTACCTTATAGCCTACAACACGTTTTGACATGTCTGTGTCTTCTTCAGAGTCCATGGTGGTCCATGATGGACTCTGAAGAAGACACAGGTCGTGTTGAAACGTTAGTCTACTGCTGCACCTAAATAAAAGATACTCAAGCCATCTCTGAGTGCTCCGGTGAAACTCTCCCTTCTCCACATGATCAGTCCTCTCCCGTGAAGCACCAGACGTGACTCCAGAAGCGCGTGGAATAACCCTTTTTTGAAGTCCCATGCCATTGTTTTTGAAATAACATAAGGCAAAATGAGTTTGTGACCTGTGGTAAGTTTGAAATCTATGCAGTTTGTCTGCTGTATGCAATAGGGAGGGAAAGTAATCTCATCGCCCCCTTCTGGTTGCGTTCCTAGAGTTTATCGGAGTTGATGGGATTCTACATAGCTCATTTAAAAAAAAAAAAAAAAGATATCTCGGTCCACATCGGGAACTTAGTTGCAGGGCTTCCATAATGATATGCATTGGGGTCACCTCTATAGCTTCTAGTGGTCATACTGTATTTTTAGGATCAGTATGAATTGTTTTGAGTTTTTTTGTAACATGGTGATAACAAACTACAGTTGCATGTAACTTCACCGGTTTGGGCGATTCATCTCAGTGATGTAAACCGCGTGGTGACTACCTTTATGTTAGAGTAACTTGTGTTGTGCTCCTACTCACATGAAGAGCTGGCAGTAAGTATTAAGTGTCAACGCTAACCAGGCTAATAACAAACCATGCTACGGTGAGTAATGCTGTAATCCATGGTAGACCCCCCACCCGAGATGCTCTTACGCGTGACTGTAATTGCCTAGCTTGTAGCACTTATAGCTGTTGGGAATGAACAGGAAAAGGTTGTGGAAAGAACATGGACGCCACCAGGGCAGCACCTGACTCGGTAGTGCTGGGCGTTTGCCTAGAACACGAGAGCAAGCTTGTGGCTGATTCACACTTGCATTCATATTCCAGCTTCATCACAATTTGAAGTGCTGTCGCGTTTTTCTCGAGCAGTACAGTAGCAGTAGCAGGCTAGTCATTGTTATTGTTAGCTAACCTCTTTAGCCAACTAGCTCGAAAACAAAACTAAAGCAGCAATGTAATCAAGTGTGTAAAAGCATTTAAAAGCAACATTAAAAATGACCAACGTAGTTCAAATACAAAGAAAATACATCTCAACTACCATAAATTACGAGGGCAGCCGTATTTGTTTGTCAAATCGTACGGTTATCCTCGTTCTGCCTGGTGTACTCTCAGGAGCCCCGAGTGGGACAGTTGATATTACGACCAAAAGAGGGCGTGTGTAGGTGAAATGTTGCGAGACAGCTGGGAGATTTCACACTTTCCGACTCGGGTGAGCGGTGTACGATGTATCTGGATTACACATAACGTCAGAGGGTAAAGTCACATGACTTCTAGTTGTAGTCCGGTTATGCAAGGAGCAGTTTCGTTTTTTAAAAAGGCAAAAAAAAAAGTTTTTTTTTGCTGTCTATGGAGAATAACGAGCGGCTCTGGCGTTGGATCTGGAAAGAGATTTATTATCCCATTATTGCATCATTACTTACCGTAATAACCGAAAAGACAATGAAAGGAAAAAAATTGTGCCAATCTGTGGTCAAGTGGTCATTGCTACGTAGCATTGCCTAATTATTATTCATGATCCTGCCCACTTGAAATTCTGACAGAATCTAGATTGAGCTAGTGCTAATACACTTCCTGCTTAGTTACAGCATTTTGAATGCAATGGCAGAACAACAGCAAACCTGTGTGTTATGCCTAAACAAAAAGCTCTACATTGCGTGTCCTGTCAAAGAAAGAGGAGTTGAGGGAGACATTTTTTTTTTTTTTTACATACTTTTTTTATTGTTTTTACCAATAAACAGCAAAACAAGCAGACAACATACACAATACACAACATCCCTACCCACCCCCACCCACAGGACAGCAGTTACAAAAGGATACATAGAAAACACAAATAAGCAAATAAAAAATAAAAATAAAATATATATATATATATATATATATATATATATATATATATTAAAAAAAAACTAAATAAGTCAGTTAAAAAAAAAAAAAAAAAAAAAAAAAGGTCCACAGCAACAACGCATCAACAAAATGTGTTAGCAGACAGGGAAGTAACTTGGGTCAGATGGGGCTATGGAGAAGACCTAGTCTGAGACCAAAAATAGTCTATGAACGGGCACCAGATCTGGCAAAACAGACCTTCCTTTCCTTTTGCCATAACCATCAATTTTTCATGTGGGAGAATATTAAAGATTTCTTTGTACCATGCGGTAACAGTAGGTGGGTGCACTTTAATCCAGTTTAGTAAGATGCACTTTCATGCTGCTAGTAAGAGCTTCTCCAGCAGCACATATCTTGGTGCAGGGAGCTGTAACACCTTAGATGGGATCCCAACCAGGAAAACACTGGGGTCTTTTTTAATCTCAATTCCAAGTATTTCACTAATAATTTTGGCAATCTGAGTCCAGTATCTTGAAATAAACTTGCACTCCCAAAAATAATGAAAATAGGTCCCTCTTTCTGAATTGCACTTGAGCAGAGAGGAGAAAATGAGCGAAATTGATCTATTTTATGCAATATAACTGGAGTGATATGTAACCTATGTAATATCTTATATTGAGTCTCCCTTAGTCTATTGCAGGTAGATGCTGATCTGATGACATCAATCGCCTCCTTCCAATCATCCTCAATAAATTCAGTGCCTAAATCACTCCCCCATTTGCAAGAAATGTTTGGTAGCTCATATGTATCACTGGAAAGCAGCAGGGAATAGAAAGCTGAGATAAACAAAAAAAAATGTTTCTGGATCATTAAAATGAGAAGTGGAAGGGGGGAAATTCGTGAGGAAGGAAATAAAATGTCTTATCTGCAAGTAGCCAAAGAAGTTTGATTTGGGAATATCAAATATATCCTGTAGCTGCTGAAAGGACATAAGGGTGTTGTCTTTAAACAAGTGGCCAAAAACAAGAATTCCCTTATATCTCCATGTGGTAAAAACAGATGAACTAATACTTGCTGGGAAATCAGGATTTTGGGTAATAGGGGACAGTAAAGACTTCCTGCCCCCTATCCCAAGGTATTTAGAGATGTCACGCCAGATTTTAATGGTATTATAAATTATGGGTTGTGTTTAGCCTCAGGGTTAATTTTACTCGCATCACAGGTAGCTAGGCTCCATTGGTGGAGTGGATCGCAAGCCCAGGAGTCAACACAAGCTTTGCCCTCAAAAAAAGATTGTAACCAGGACCAAAGGTGGCGGGACGATGACTAGGCCTAGCCTACAGCAGGGGGTTTGCATCAAAGTTGGTATTGGAACCTGGAGTTGTGCCATCACGGAGGTTGCCCACCTCTCCACCAGCCTTAAGTACTTTTATCTACACAAGGAAATCCTATCTTAAAATATGTAGGCATGACCTATAGAGTGTGGTAGACTACCGTCATTTTGTATGCGTTTGATCAGCATTGTTGCCTGTTCCGGATCGTAAGAAAAAATCCCTATGAGCGAATGAATGGGGTTTCGATATAACTGCTTGTGAGTCCCCCTATTTATTTCCTTTCAATAAAATTAGTGTGTATGTTGTCTCAGTGAGGACTTTACATCTGCTATATCTTTAAAATATGACTGTTGCTATGCCTCAGCTACCAGCGGAAAAACATTAAACTACAAACTGTCTCCCGCGCTGTCTCCTAGCCGAATGTGTCGCAAGGCGAGCAGAAGCTAACCATAGTTAGCTATCCGAGTGAGGATAACAAGTTTTCTCACAATGATCACGCAGTTAAATAAAGTTAACATGTCGATTACAGAAGGGTTTGGCTGTTAAAATTGGTTGGATAGTATAAATCAGATGTTTTAGGTACTATAGACTGTACTGTACTGTAACATGAGAAGTCGGGACGAGTCGAGGGGAGTGAGTAGTAAAGAGCAAAGATTCTGGAGCGCTCCGCTCTAGAATCTTTGGTAGAGTTATCTGTAACCATGGGATACCTCGCAACTGTCCTGCTACTGCTGCAGGCAGGCGACGCGCTGTAGTCCGCTTATTATTTGCGGACTACCAATTAGAACAAAGCTTATTTACATATTTAATATTCATGAGAAAAGCAGTCGTCTCCTCTACCAGGCTTTTCAGACAATGCTAGAATAGCTTGAAATAAGTCTTCCAAGGCATTTCCAACCCAAATAATGGTACAAACTCGATCAAAGGACATCAAGGATTATAACGAAATTAATGAAATAGGTGTGGCATGGGACCTTGAAACCCTGGTGATGAAACATTTGGGTGTAAGAGGAGAAACTGCATTGAAGAGCAGATGACTGTGGAGGGGGTTTGGGTGTATGAGGAGAAACTGCATTTAAGAGCAGATGACTGTGGAGGGGGTTTGGGTGTATGAGGAGAAACTGCATTTAATAGCAGATGACTGTGGAGGGGGTTTGGCCATGCTCAACAACTTCTCTCCTTGTCATGTTGTCGACACTCTGTCAGCATCTTGTTATGACTTCCCAAGTAAATTATTTATTGCCAGTGTTACAGCCAGCTATCAAGCCTCCCCCTAAGCCTTACATTGTAAAAAGTAAAACATGCTGGCAGTATCATATTCCCAAATAAGTCATTATAAATAGATCCTACGTTTCTAAAATAATGTTCCCCTCTAGATTAAAATACATTATTTACATATAAATTGAGCTGTATCAATGTGGCAATCCTGTTTCCTATGTGTCTGACCAAACCAAATCATTGTTAAGTAGTATAGTATAATATAATATATGTGTGCCGAGTGTGTTTCCAAATTTGGTCTCTGCATTTATCCCAATCCGTGAATTAGTGAAACACACTCAGCACACAGTGAACACACAGTGATGTGAAGCACACATTAATCCCGGCGCACTAAGTTAGGTGCCTTGCTCAAGGGCACTTCAGCCGTGCCTACTGGTCGAGGTTCGAACCGGCAACCCTCCGGTTACAAGTCTGAAGGGCTAACCAGTAGCCCACGGCTGCTTGTTTATTCTTACAGTGTTATATTTTATGGGTCAAACAAAACAAATTTATAAAGCAGCATCTAAATGGTGGCCTGAAAATACAAGAATACTGTCCTGTTAAAATACAGGAAAATACAAGAAATACTGTGCTGTTACAACTTATATTAAGAAACAAAAATATATGGAAAAGCCTTCAATTAAACATACCTAAAAACAACACATGGGCTAGTTGCCATGGTTAATTGAAGGCCTTTTCATATATTTTTCTAAACATAGTGTCTTTGTTACTTTCCTTTTTTGACTTCACACCCACTTCAAAAGATCACCTGTTTGAAGTTATTACTGACAATAGTCTCCTAGCTTTCTGAGCCATTTTATAAATAATGTAATAATCTACAAACATATGGCTACTAAGATTGCAAAGTTTTACAGTTATTAATTTGATACAAGACTTCATCATAAGCTCCATTACTGGATTAGATCAATTCAATGTCATATTTTTCAAAGTAACCTTTACACAAGTACTTATTTAAATGTTCCACAGACTCTGCCAGATTATTTCATTAGTGTGCATGCAAGTATATAAATAATTAAAGATATTTCAAAAGACATTTACTTACCCCTCGGATCATAAAGCTAACCCGTTTTGACGGCCAGCAGTGCCTAGCCAGATTGTAAATTCAGCAATAAGACCCTGTCCCATACAAGGTAATATGGGGTGTGTCTGATCAAGTTACTTATTCACACACACATCTGAACATGGCAGCTTTGACAACAACATTTTTGCTGTGGCTGCTATATTTATTTCTGACAGCTGCAACAGTTGCAAAATCAGTGGCTGGGCCATCAGAATATAAAACTTGGTGAGATCAAATGTTATTGCCGTATAAGGCATAGTGCCATTGAATTAACTGGGTATGTGTCCACACAGATCTTTAATAAGAATACATCTTTAAGATCTTGAGCTCTGTTGATGAGATCTATTAATCCATCCATCTATCTATCATCTCAGGAGGCTTGTCCAATTCAGTGCCGGTTCAGACCTCCATGGGACCCTAAGCAAAATCCTGCTACAGGGCCCTCCTACCTGAACTCTGTGGGAACAACTCTTTTTACAGTCCCACCTGACACCCAAGTGTTCCCAATACAATCATCCCACCCCATTTTGGATGTCTACAGAAGTTACCAAATATAGTTTTTTGGGGAAAGAAAAATAATTGTGAGGGAATCACCTTCACTGCTATAAATGTCAAATTGTATGGTCTACAGTAGCTGCTTGCTTTTGAAGCTGGCTGTGTATCTGGTTGTGCTAGTACTGGCTGAGGCTGACTGTGTCTGTAGTAGGCTACTTGCCATAGACATGTAAACTGGACTGTATTCCCTTCAATATTTTTTCAAACATAGACTATTTAAATATTTGAATAGGCCTACTTCATATAATTTACTATATTGTTCAGTATGCAGCAAAGTAAATCAAAGTTAATCCATTAGGCTACTTTACATTTTGCATATGTTCAGTTGTATCTAAACCAACCAAAGCTTGACTGAAACATTGTAAAACCATTGACTTGTTTTAAAACAATGTATGGGAAGAGTGAAATCACCTATTAGTTTGGGTCCTTGCATGTTTCTGCTGAAAAACGTATAGTTTCATCTCAAGCACGCACATATTATGAACGCATTTGCGCAGAAGCGTTTTATTTTATTTTCTTCAAAAATGTATGGATGTGGGAAAGGCTGGCAAGGAAGAATAGGGATTCACTTACCTATTACTGTAGGTAGGCCAGCAGGAGAGATGCAACTTAACTTAAATGTTAAAATACTCAGATTATTTGTTGACATCAAACCGGGGAACGAACACGAAGCGCGAAGTTTACCCGACTGCCGTACTCGCTATTAAAGGAATGTTCCCGAGCAAAAACGACCTAGGGTCTATTTCCAGAAGCTGTAACAGGTTCAAACAGCTGTTTGAGAGCATAATTACGTGAATTGGTTCAGTTTTGAGCAAGATAGTCGTTTGCATAGACACACGTCAAATATATCACCAGTGACAATGTTCAAAATAGAATGACACTTCTGTGGTAGTGTGGTGAGGTTATCTACAGACAAGTATTGTATTGTAGGCTACGAAGTGTTTTGAAAGGTTATAAAAATGTTATTTTCTGAAGGGTGTTTTTTAGCCTGTTAGCTTTCTTCTTGTCGCTGCCATCTTGAAGGAAAGGCCTAACAAGTCGATTAATGAATGCAGCGCAAACCACAGTCAATGAACGCTATACACCAATCCGCCGCAAACTTTATGGGCGCTGCCATCTTGCCTGCCGCCATTACTGCGTGCCTGCGGAGTGTGACGATGTGACACTTGCCGGTGCCTTCTAATGGCTTTTCAATGAAAGCATCCTGTCAGAGAATATCAAATAGGAGATCCTGCTCATGAAAAAATGTCAGGTGAAAGGGAACATTGGGTAGATGATGTCAGGCAGTGGCCAAAACTTACCAATGAAGGTAATTTATTGACAACATAATGTATTAAGACGTGTATTAATTAATGACAACAATAAGCCGAATGCTATCATTAGTAGCTGTGTTGCTAATATGTTCACAAGCTTCAGAAGTTGCAAATAACTATTAGCCACGATCACATGTAGCAGTAAAATACATGTTCTTACAGGTATTCAGGATTATTTTATTAATCGTATGTATTTCATCCACTTTTAACGCACATCTTGGTCCTCCACTCCACAAGGAACTCTGTGTAATCCATAAGCCTGTAAACCTGGGCACTCAATGTGCAACAAAGGTTTGTGAATTTCACAAACGGTTTAATTCTAGGTCTGTATCCTACTGTTGTTAAAACAGCCAACCACACAACACGCTTTTCCCGGCATCACTGGACAGCATACGTACTGAATAAAAATTAAGAAAAAGAAGAAGATTTCGCATCTACAGCTAACGTCTGCTACAGCCGCCTACAGGACCAACACATTACTTCGCTACTTCCTTAGCAGCAAGGCAACGCAGTAATGGCGGCGCTGCTTTACTTCCGTGTTTCGCCGGATTTGTGTATAGGAGTAGCCATCGGCGTTAAACAAATGCATGAATACCTAGCTGATTGTGACAATATGGGCTAGTATCGATATCAACGTTGAAAAGGAGACCCAAACAACAACTCGTAGACTAATTGTAATGACCGCTCAAGCCCTATAGCACTGAAATGTTATGTGCAACCTTGCATGAAATGTTGCCGGAAGTACCCAGATAGCAAGCACCTATCTCACACAAGTCGCCTTATTCACCCGGCGGCCAGAATGAGGCTACAGGGTACACTTGCCATCACATTTCAGTCCAGCAGATGGTGGTAATACACTCTTGTTTGTAAACCGCCAAGAAGAAAACTCACTGAAGAAGAAGAAGGTTACTCTGGCAGGCCCAAGCATATATATTAGAAAGCTACAGTAGATAGATACCGCATTGTCCGTCAAGTTCTATCAGGGGCCATCGTAAACGCGGCTGTCATATTGCTGTGGGCAACCAAGGGGGCAGGCGAATTCCCGGAAGTAGAAGCATCGATGTAGCGGTGGTTATCAACTCTCTGCTAACCCCATAGAACGCCCATTCATTCATTTTTTTGAACTCCCATAACTTCATATAACATATATCATGTGCCGATATTTTAGCTTCTGTGTTATCTACGTAAACAATAAAAGGCAAAACAAGACTCGACTACCTCGTACGTAACGTTAGGTTCCCGTAAGAAGAATGTTTAGCATGTCCGGTTGAAGGGAAGCTAACGCACTGAAGGGAGATAACCGCATTGTTTGGATAAGAAGCGCAGCAGCTAGTCCAGCCAGCACGGAAACTCGTGAGCTATGTAGCCTACAATAGCATTGTATGTTAAGGTAAAGCATAGAGGCAAGTAAACCTAATGAAAAACAGTAGTTTTTAGACCTCTGAAGTTCGCCTACAAAAAAACCCCCCAAAACGGCCATCTTTGCCCATATAAGGAGTTCCGGTTGTTAATTGAAGCTAACTACCTATGGCAAGTTGCATTGCAAGTTAGCTCTGGGGTAGCAAAAATCTAAGTGTGCCGACTTTACATACCGGAGATCACAGTATCCACTCGAAGGCAGAGGACAAAAGTGTGTTCAGGAAAACGTCTGTATTTCAGACTTTTTCATCCCCGCGAGAGTTTAACAGGTGCGATAATTCAAAATCCCCATGTTATTTTCCATAGGAAAAATTGCCAGATACCGGATGTCAAAGATGGCAGCTTTTTTGTAGGCGAACTTCAGAGGTCTATTGAGAACGACGGAGTCTGTTCGTCCATTTCTTTTACTGTCTATGTGGGCAACACTTTCCGGCAATCAGAGACACCTGTCTGATTTCCAGTCAGAGTCACATGCTTCTCCATTGGCCTCCAGTGATTGCCTGCACCAACATGGCGTCACTATTTATGTAGGCCTACGTTCTGGAGCCCAATGCGGTGTCTAGCTTTCTAATATCTATGGGCCCAAGGGGGCAGGCGAATTCTGGGAAGTTGAAACACCCATGGAGGCTGGGGTTATCAACTCTTCGCTAACCCCATAGAATGCCCATTCATTTAAGATTTTTTTGAAATCCCATAACTTCATAGCCGACATTGTAGCTTCTGTATTATCTACATAAACAATAGAAAGCAAAACAGGCTCAACTACCTTGTACGTAACGTTGGGTTCCCGTAAGAAGAATATTTAGCATGTCCGGTTATAGGTAAGCTAACTTTGACAGAGTTATGCCCGTCGCACCGTAGGGAGATAACTGTATTGTTTGGATAAGAAGCTCAGTCCAGCCTAAAGTCCAGCCAGCACGAAAAGCTATGTAGCCTACAAGACCATTGTATGTTAAGGTAAAGCATTACACAGAGGCAAGTAAACCTAATAAAAAAACGGCACTAATCATTTCAGAGGTTTTCGATGGATTGACAGGTCGAAAAAGTGGAAAGAAGATTATAACTTTTTTTTTTTTGACTGTGTTTGAAGATGATCATGACCTGGTAGTTTCAATATGAACACAACTTGATATCACTTGTGATGATGTTAATAATAAATAAATAAATGTTTAACTTTGATGACTTTGAAGGCGAAGGAAATGTGAGAAGAATTTCTGTGTGAACCATCCATCAGCATTATCACCATCTGCTGGACTGAAGTGTGATGGCAAGTGTACCATGTAGCCTCGTTCTGGCCGTCGGGTGAATAAGGCGAATTAAATTTGAATGACTGCTATTTATAGCCAGAGAAAGACATACTTTTCTCAAAGTCAAGGATGGGTCCTAGCCGCTCTTTCAAGGACGTTACGTCATCAAATCTCGGCAAGCACTGTTCCAATGTCAAGGGTGCTTTAAAATTCTATCAAGTACTGAGTCCTTCGTTCTGAGATTTTCGAGGATGCATGCATGTATCCTCTGCATGCTTGGAACACCCACAATCCTGTTCGCACATGATTTTTAATAATGCACCTGCAGCTTCCTGCACACTCACTAGTCTGTTCCATTGTCCGTTTTCCATATGCTAAGAAGAAGTCTTGCCTTGTCTTTCGGCAGGACTCGTTCTACCAAGCACAAATCCTTGACTTTGAGAAAAGCCCACTGTCAGCAGAGTTCGGTAGGTTACAACGGGCCCAGGTGTAACGCATCCAGCTGATTACCACTGCAAGCAGCCCTGCAAGACATACACGCACACAAAGCACACCACAACACGGGGACCACTAGGTGGAATACTGCAGACCGAGGAGTAGTGACAGGCACCCCACCACAGGGGCTGTGACACCCCGCCCCATAAAAGCAGGGTTCCACCGTGGAATCAAAACATCAAAGCAGACAACATTCACAACTTAACCCCAGCCCATCTAAACTCAATAATAGCTAATGGCCTCCTTACACCAAACAACTTTGACAAGATTCGGGAAAGATTCTTGAAAGATTGTAGTCTTTTAACTAATGCCCCCCATTCAAGCTTTACTCAAAAGACTACAATCTTTTGAAATCTTGTCAAAGTTGTTTGGTGTAAGGAGGCCATTAGACAAAATACCCGGCACAATAATCTGTACATTGTAATAAACTTACCAAAACTGGGAACCCCCCCAATGATCAGACTACCATCTCCACCGAGCAACCCAGCAACCCCTGGAACCTGGAGAAGCAAGTTTTAAGAGTTGTACTAAGAGGTAGAAAAGACCAAGGAGAACACCCACAGACAAAGCTACCATTCAAGGGCAAGATGCTCTTGACGAAGCGTCAACCAGAAAAAGACAAAAATAAAACAGAAAAATAGCAAAATAGTGCATCAATCTCTAATTTGAATATGACAGGGAAGGAAGGGAAAAAAATCCAGACCACCAGAGGAACATCAGACCAAGTATAGTAAGTATAAGTATATATACTTTTTTGATCCCGTGAGGGGAAATTTGGTCTCTGCATTTAACCCAATCAGTGAATTAGTGAAACACAAACAGCACACAGTAAGGTGAAGCACACACTAATCCTGGCGCAGTGAGCTGCCTGCTACAATGGCGGCGCTCGGGGAGCAGTGAGGGGTTAGGTGCCTTGCTCAAGGGCACTTTAGCCACGGCCCACTGGTCGGGGCTCGAACCGGCAACCCTCCGGTTACAAGTCCAGAGTGCTAACCAGTGGGCCCACGTCGGTGACAGTCGCCTTGGTGAACTCCCACTTCACCAAGCTGACCGCCAGGTGCGCATCACACAATCTGTAAAAGAAAAGCCAAGGCATTTCCAACCCAAATAATGTTACAAACTCAATCAAAGGACATCAAGGATTATAACGAAATTAATGAAATAGGTGTGGCATGGACCTTGAAACCCTGGTGATGAAACATTTGGGTGTAAGAGGAGAAACTGCATTTAAGAGCAGGTGACTGTGGAGGGGGTTTGGTTATATGAGGAGAAACTGCATTTAATAGCAGATGACTGTGGAGGGGGTTTGGCCATGCTCAACAACTTCTCTCCTTGTCATGTTGTCGACACTGTCAGCATGTTGTTACGACTTCCCAAGTAAATTATTTATTGCCAGTGTTACAGCCAGCTATCAAGCCTCCCCCTAAGCATTTACTACTGGCAGTATCATATTCCCAAATAAGTCATTGTAAATAGATCCCACGTTTCTAAACTAATGTTCCCCTCTAGATTAGAAATACATTATTTACATATAAATTGAGCTGTATCAATGTGGCAATCCTGTTTCCTATGCGTTTGACCAAACCAAATCATTGGTTATTCTTGCAGTGTTATATTATATGGGTCAAACAAAACAAATTTACAGAGCAGCATCTAAATGGTCTGAAAATACAAGAATACTCTGTTGTTAAAATACAGGAAAATACAAGAAATACTGTGCTGTTACAACTGATATTAAGAAACAAAAAAAAGCCTTTAATTAAACATACCTAGTAAAAAAAAACACATGAGCTAGTTGCCATGTTTAATTGAAGGTCTTTTCATATATTTTTCTAAACATAGTGTCTTTGTTACTTTCCTTTTTTGACTTCACACCCACTTCAAAAGATCACCTGTTTGAAGTTATTACTAGTCTCCTAGTAGCTCTCTGAGCCATTTTATAAACAATTTAATAATCTACAGACATATGGCAACTAAGATTGCAAAGTTTTACAGTTATTAATTTGATACAAGACCTCATCATAAGCTCCATTACTGGATTAGATCAATTCAATGTCATATTTTCAACGTGTAGCAACCTTTACACAAGTACTTATTTAAATGTCCCACAGACTCTGCCAAATTATTTTATTAGTGCGCATGCAAGTATATAAATAATTAAAGATATTTCAAAAGACATTTACTTACCCTTTGGATCGTAAAGCTAACCCGTTTTGACTGCCAGCAGTGCCTAGCCAGATTGTAAATTCAGCAATAAGACCCTGTCCCATACAAGGTAATATGGGGTGTGTCTGATCAAGTTACTTATTCACACACACATCTGAACATCTGCTATATTTATTTCTGACAGCTGCAACAGTTGCAAAATCAGTGGCTGGGCCATCAACATATAAATCTTGGTGCAGATCAAATGTTATTGCCGTATAAGGCATAGTGCCATTGAAATTAACTGGGTATGTGTCCACACAGATCTTTAATATTTCGACTTTTTAAATGCTGTTTTAATTACTGTATATTTTGATTGTTTTTAAATATAATTATTTAAAACTAGTCATTCGTATTATGTCATATCATATCTCATGAAGTTATACACCCCCTCCTCCAAGATATTGGTTTCCCCCAAAAGTTGCATGATGAACTTTGATGAACAGTGCAACCGGAAAGTTTTCAGACCCTTTGCAGTTTTCCACATTTTGTTATTTTTCAGACTCATCTGAAAATGGATTGAATTCATTTTTTTCTCATCAATCTACACACAATACTCCAACACTCCACAAAAGAGCAGGTGTTTGCAGTGTTTCGTAAATTTATAAAAAATAAAAGACTGAAATATTCCATTTACATAAGTATTCAGACTCTTTGTTATGTTGTTTGCAATTGAGCTCTGGTGCCTCCTACTTCTATCAATGGTCCTTGAGATGCTTCTACAACTTGATTGGAGTCACAAAATGAATTCACTGGACATTATTAGGAGAGGCACACAGCTCCTTATATAAGGTCTCACAGTTGATGGTGTATGTGAGAGTGAAAACAAGCCACAAGGGTCGAGAAGATTGTGCGTAGACCTGCGAGACAGGGTTGTGAAGACACAGATCTGGGGAAGGATACAAGAACATTTCTGCAGCATTGTAAGTGCCCAAGAGCACAGTAGCCTCCATCATTCTCAAATGGAAAAGTTTGGAACAACCAACAGTCTTCTGGCCGCTTAGCCAAACTGAGTAAACCGAGACGGATGGCCTTGGTCAGACAAGTAACCAAGGACCCAATGGTCACTATGAATGACATCCAGAGTTCCTTTGAGAGGATGAGAGAAGCAGTGCCGCCCTGTGGCACTGACACCCATCATCATGAAGTGCTTCGAGCGGCTTGTCATGTCACATATCAAAGCCATTCTCCCCCCCACCCTGGACCCCTTCCAGTTTGCATACCGAGCCAAGCGATCTACAGAGGATGCAATCTGCTCTGCCCTCCACCCAGCCCTCACCCACCTGGAAAAAAGAGACTCATATGTGAGATTGCTGTTTATAGACTTCAGTTCTGCATTCAACACCATAATACCACAACAACTCATCTGCAAACTTGACAAACTGGGACTCAGTACCTACCTCTGCAACTGGCTACTGGACTTCCTCTGTCAGAGGCCCCAAGTAGTACGTGTTGGCAACAATACCTCAAGCAGCATCACACTGAGCACAGGGGCCCCCCAAGGCTGCGTGCTCAGTCCGCTGCTCTTCACCCTGCTGACGCATGACTGCACTGCAACCTACAGCAACAATCACATAGTGAAATTTGCTGACGACACAACTCTGGTGGGTCTCATCACTAAGGGCGACGAGACTCAATACAGGTTGGAGGTCGACCATCTGACCACGTGGTGCAGGGACAACAACCTCCTGCTGAACGTCAGCAAGACCAAAGAGATTGTTGTTGACTTCCGGAGAGGTCACACCCAACACCTGCCACTGACCATCGACGGTGCTGTGGTGGAGAGAGCGAGCAGTACCAAATTCCTGGGGGTGCACATCAGTGAAGACCTCTCCTGGACCACCAACACTGCATCACTGGCGAAGAGAGCTCAGCGCCGCCTGTACTTCCTGCAGAAACTCAGGCGAGCAAGTGCTCCACCAGCCATCATGACCACATTCTACCGAGGCACCATTGAGAGCATCCTCTCCAGCTGTATCGCTGTGTGGGGTGGAAGCTGCACTGAATACAACAGGAAAGCCCTGCAGCGCATAGTGAACACAGCTGGAAGGATTATTGGTGCTTCACTCCCCTCCCTGAAGGACATTTACACCACCCACCTCACCCGCAAGGCGACCAAAATTGTGAGTGATGCAAGTCACCCCGCTCACAATCTGTTTGATCTACTGCCCTCTGGGAAGAGGTACAGAAGCCTGCGCTCCCGCACTACCAGACTCACCAACAGCTTCATACACCAAGCTGTAAGGATGCTGAACTCTCTCCCTCCTCTCCCCCCTCCACCCTCAGCTACATAACATCCTGGACATTGGACCCAAAATGGCCGCCTGCACTACTCCACTTGCACACTTGCACACTTGTACACTTTACAACTTGGTGTTGTTGTCCTGAAAACACAACACTTCTGCTGCTCTTACATAACTTGCACCACTATGCCACTTTCTTTCTTACTTAGGTCAAACAGAACTACCCAAGCCTTATTGGCCTGACTTTGCACTAGTATTTTATTGACTGTCTATGCACAATTTCAACCAAATTTTGCTGCTCTTATTTTTTCATTATTATATGTGCCCTCTTATTTACTTATTTACTTACTTTTTTGTTTACTTGAATGTTATGTTTGTCTGTGGACCTAAATTGGCAAAATATGTCTTGTCTCCACCGTGGGATAGTGAGAAACGTAATTTCGATCTCTTTGTATGTCTGGAACATGTGAAGAAATTGACAATAAAGCTGACTTTGACTTTAAAGAAGGACAAACATCAGTGTATCACTCCACCAATCAGGCCTTTATGGTCGAGTGAACAGATGGAAGCCATTTTTTGCCGGGAGTTTCCAAAAAAGCACCTGAACGACTCCCAGACCATGAGAAGTAAAATCATCTGGTCTGATGAAACGAGGACTGAACTATTTTTCCACAATTCCCAATGGCGTGTGTGGAAGAAACCAGGCACTGAGCTGCACTGATGGTTGTCCTTCTTTACGCTTCTCTCATCCTCTTAAAGGTTAATGGTTAATGGTTAATGGTCATAGTGACCATTGGGTCCTTGGTTACCTGTTACCTGACCAAGGCCATCCGTCTCGGATTACTCAGTTTGGCTGAGCGGCCAGATCTAGGACAACTGAAGAACGAAAGCATCAGACCACAACATTTCAGCAGAGTTTTGATGGATTGACAGTAGGCTATGAATGTGGCAAGTGCTTCACGTGCTTTTTTGACAGAGGGTATTACTATAATATTCCTATGGAATTTGTTATCATACGTCGAAGAGAGAAATTGACATTTACCTCACACAATATTGAGTAGCCTGATTATTAGCCCTCCAGTTCTGTGTCTTGACCTTCTGCTCCTATTCTTTCTGCCTTTTGGAGTCACGGGAAAAATTGTCCAACTGTTTTCCGCTTCCCATCTTGCACTGCAGTCACATGTGCAGCAGTTTATTAATTAAGATTAGGGCTGTCAAACTATATATTTTTTATTTTATTTTTCTATTATTTTACATTTCTAAACATACCAGAAGTCCATATTAAGAATGTAAAGCCATTTTTACCAGTGTGTCTTGATTGGGAATCAAATGAAAGCAAAGATAGTTACTTCATGAACTTAACTTTAAGACATATTTGATTATTTCAAATAAATTTTCAAAAGATGTGCAGCGGGCCTGAGGCAACACATTGTATTCTTTAAAAATATAGCTGATATAAACTGAAATAAAAGCTAGGCTACAGCAGAAGTGCGTGCACAAAATGTACACAAATAAAGGACATAACTAACAAGAAATATTCCATATAGCCTATGTTCATTATCTTTAGAGTTCAGTTGAAAATAAGGAACTTTTTATATTGACTAGGCCATCGCTGGTCTGTGCTGACGCAGCAGTTGTAAGCGTTCAGCTGCCCCAACATCAAGCATCTGGACCAAATATGCTCTGCACATGCAAACACGTCCCTATGCAAATGACTCTGTAGCAGCCACTCTCCACTGAACACTGTTGATGCTGCTGACACCACAATCTCTTCAAGACATGAGGTTATTTTTATGTTGTTTTTATTGTTTTATTGTTTATTCTTTTAAAAATAAAGGCAATTCTGTCAGTGTAATAAGCCATCAAATGTTTATTTTGTTCAGATATTAGTTTTGCTGTATTATGGAAAGTATGGTTTGTACAGAATGTCTCTGGTAGATTCTCACAACAGAATCAGCAAGTTACAGCAGGAATTCTGCTTCTCCAGGCTGCTAAAACCTTCGTAGCCATCAGTGTTTTGCTCAGTACATCACGTCCATAGGCTGTATCACTGAAAGTCTGATATACACAAAATGTGGCCCTAATTGTTCTATTGAATACTAAATGGACTCTCTAGATTATCTTGCTGGGTTATAAGAAGGCCGTTTAGGAGATTGTGGACACTATGACCTTTCTGCAGCTTGTAGGGGCATGACCTAGTGTGAGGTCATCACTACACTTCCTCTAATTTGATGACCTCACATGGGCTCACATCTGTCCCACTGTATGCATTTAACCTAGAACTGGACTAGTGTCAGAGGTCAGAGAAATGAATAAATCACTGTTGTTAACTGTCTGGCTGGCAAATGTCATCCTCCTACACTGTGATGTTATGCAGCTGGTCTCTGATGGTGAGGATCAGGTCATGACATCATCACTCTTATGAAAGGATTCATGGCTGAAGATGTACACATCGATGATTATGAGGGCACTCTGCTATACGTTTTACGTACTGATGTAATGCAGAGAAATATGTGTCTCCGTACTGTGTACTAATCCCCCCCCCTCATGTTATCTGTGTACTAATCACCCCCATGTTACCTGTGCACAAATCACTTTATTTGTGTCGTGACTTGTGACTTCCACCTCAGTACCAGCAGGGGGCAGTAGCTGTACACTCACTGGGCCATCTGACTGAGGGAGGCTTTTATATGTATATTAGTAAACAGTGTTTCTACACTCACAGGGCCATCTGACTGAGGGAGGCTTTTATATGTATATTAGTAAACAGTGCTTCATGTCTTAATGCTTCACATGCCTTTATGTATTTGTTTACATGTCAGGACTGTTTGAATCATCATCAAATGCAGCATCTGAAACACTGTACAGATTTCTCTCTCCTGACCTGCAGGGTGTGTGAAACAGACACACACTCACTGCTGCTATCACAGGGCATCAGCAACACAAGTGCAAAATCCAGATTACCATCTAAACCCAACGAAGTAGTGGAAGATTGCACACGTGGAAATATTTCTCATGGAAGAATTTATGATCCCTCACTTACTTCAGTTGACTTGGAAAGGGTTGAAGAATACAGTAGAACAGCAGTTCTAAACATCTAGGAGCAATACCAGTATATTCTCCAGTATTTTAGGTGAAACGATTTGCTTTATTTCCATTGAATGTTGCATGTTCAATGTAATCTGACTGAAAAATAATCTGTTTTATTGCACTAGCTGTTCATATTTATCAAAGGTAGTAAAATTACAGTTGGTATTTTACACTGCAATACAACAACCAACTCAAAACAGACTTCAGGTCAAATTACAATATAGCACACCTGCACTGATATGGCTACACACACAGGTCAAAATACACTTTAAACACAATTCCCAACTGTTGTGCCCTTGAGCAAGGTACTCAACCCCACATTGCTCTCAGAACAATGTAATATCTAAGTCAATTTGGATAAACGTGTCTGTTAAATATATAAATGAAAGGAACACATACTGTAGGGGAGGCATATTAAATACCCCCCCCCCCTTTAGTCATTGTTTGGATCCTTCCATGGTACTAGAGGTACTTTCATCATCACTAATAGCATATGGCAATCAATAAGCAATATGTAATATATGTAATACCAATCTATATAATCAACTACTATTTCAGAATATATTGTCTGATATGGTATTATCTTCTGAAGAGGATCAGGTTTAATATCATGATTAGGTTCTGACTTCACTCTGGTGTGCACCACCAGCAGGGGCTCCACCTGCAGCAGTAGATCACACTCACTGTGCCACCTGCAGGGGGCTCCATCTGCAGCAGTAGATCACACTCACTGTGCAACCTGCAGGGGGCTCCACCTGCAGCAGTAGATCACACTCACTGTGCCACCTGACTGACTGAGAGAGGGTGAGGTTTTTGCGAGTCTGAGTCTGTATCACTGTGTGAACTGCCATGTACTACCAGTAACATGACGACTCATGCAGTAATAATCTCCTGCATCTTCACTCTGGACTCCACTGATGGTCAGACTGTAGTCATTCCCAGATCCACCACCACTAAACCGAGATGGAATATCAGACTGGAGGCTGCTCACTCTATAGATGAGGAGTTTGGGTTTCTCTCCAGACTGCTGTTGGTACCAGGAGATGCATGGTGTGCCAGTACAGTCCCGATTAAAACTTCCACTGCGTTTATAGCTGATTGTGACTGTGCCCCCTGGACTGGACGATATGACGTGAGTTTGAGTAACGGTCACCTGTGCCCTGCAGTCTGTGGAAAGAAAGAAGCAATGTCAGCATATTGTTTGTGTAAACAACTGTAGTTTAGTAAATAACACAGTAGAGTGTTTACATGGCACATAATAATGTTACTGCATCACAACAACATGTGTACAGTGTGTAGATGTGTCAGCACTCCAACTCCCAAACTCACCTTGGATGTAGAGGAGCAGAGAGTAGATGAAGAGGGTGATGAACGCCATTGTTGTGGATGATGAGGACAGTAGTCAGTCATGAAGCCCTTAGCCGCTCTAAAAACATGAAGATACGGGGAGAGCATGCAAACTAGCATCTCTATGGAAATCACCTTCCTGACGTCACACTGAGCTGCACACATCTATCACACACACACAAGACGCTAAAGGTGCTTGCACACCGCCCCTACAAACTCCAAAAAAACACCATCAGTCTGTTTTTGGTGTTTGTAGATGTTGTTTTAGTTCAAAAGTCAGTCTTTTCAATTACTGGCAGTTTGGAAGTGGAAGTGTTTTTGAACATTCTAAAGATGGGTCTAAAGACACAATTGCAACCAACCAACTGACAACTATAGTACAATAAAGACTAAGAGAGTAAGGAAAATGCATCGAAAGTCCAGGTGTCTGTGTGATTCTGGGAGATTCAATCAATACTAATGTGAATACTATACTGTACTATGAATTTGACACTTTATTGTAATGTATGACTTTGTCTGAGGCATGTTATATTTCTCTCCATTGTGTTAAAACTCAAGTGAAACATCTACACATTATTTTAAAAGATTAAAAGATTAGAATAGTTCAGGAGAAATGCTATGACATAACTGGAATCCCTTACCAAACAAATATGGCTGATTGGTTACATGACCCATCACCCATCACCCAGATGGATAGATTCAGTTAAAGCTGTTTATTCCATTTATTTTCTTCCCTTTAAAACGTGTTCTAAGTAGCTTTTGTTGGCAAATGGTGGAAATGCACTTGATGTAACACTGATTGAATGATAAACTCACCTTTATGTCTGTGGATTCTAAGTCATCATATGTATGTGTAACAGCTCAAGCATGGTACAGATGTCATGTAAGGGTGGGGAAGTCCTTGCGTGGTCTCCATCGTGTGTGTTGACGCTGTATTTACATAGTCGATTTTGCATCAGCAGTTTACGCTTCAGAGAGGGTTTATATGTGGAACTTATGGTCTGTTAGATCTACTGCTCATGTTGACATAATTCTCCAGAACAATGACTTACATCATTCTCATCTGGGCACTTTTATTCTGTGTGGAAGGTGAGACATTTAATGAGTTATTGCAACACATGCAGGCTGCCTATTTACATTGTCAATATAATACACTGAGCAGTATATTAATTATAATGTTATATTATTGCTACCTGTTGCATCTGTGTGTTTTTCAGAATGTCGAGGGCAGATTACTGTAACTCAGAGCCCAACAGCAGCACGTGGTCATCTGGGAGAATCCATCACTCTGACCTGCAAAACCAGCTCTGGCATTGATAGCTGGGGACTCTCCTGGTACCAGCAGAGAGATGGAGCTCCTAAACTTTTAGTTTGGGGTGTGAATGAACTCCAGTCAGGGATTCCATCACGATTCAGTGGGAGTGGATCTGAAGGTGGATCTGACTTCAGTCTGACCATCAGTGGTGTCCAGGCTGAAGATGCAGGAGATTATTACTGCATGAGTGTACACGACATCAGCGATAGCTATGTGTTGACACAGTGATACAGAGCTGCACAAAAACCTCCCTCAGCCACAGGGACGGCAGGACTGGAACTGAAACCTGCTGCTGCTGCTGCTGCTGCTGAGGGGAGTAAACAAACACTCAGTAAACAGATGTTTACAGAGCGGCACATTGGGATGTTTACAGAGTGACTGCTGATGTTTACACAGCGACTGATTATGAGGTTATCATGGTAATTTATTTAATATATTTCTATACAATCTATCAAAGTCTTTGTGAGATATACTGTGACCCAACATGAATAGAGTTCTGCACTAGTTATTCTGCACTGGGCCTAAACACAGTGAGGATGGTTCGAGGTGTGGAATCAGAATACTCAGCAAGATAGTTACGCAACTGTTTGCATGTTTGTTCAATTGGATGTTGAAAGGAAATAGCAAATAGCAAATGTTGTTGAAAGTGGCTACATTTTCACAGGCGAATAGAAGAGTGGATCTTGTATGTTTGCCGTTTCCCCCATAAACCAACACATAGATGGTTTCATGGACTGTGTGAAATCCCAACAGATATACAATCAAATCACTATGGTTATCACAAAGCATCAGTGTAACAGATCAATGCAAAACACAGTCTGCAATCACCACCCACCAGAGCCTACCCAACCCAACAGAACTAGTGGGAGATTTCACCGGTGTGATCTGAGGATGTGGAAACATTCCTCATGGAAGAATTTAACATTACCTGCTGCACCCACAAACTAACTGCAGTGACCTGGACAGGTTTGGGGTGTATAGTAGAACAGGAGATCCAACAACTGAGGAATGCTATTGGGAGAAAGAAACTTTTCATTACAGGAATCTTGTTTCTTTGATTTCCTGTATTCCCACTGAATGTTGCATTTGACTATAATCTACTGAATGATAATCAGTTTGATAGCAGTGGTTGTTCATATGTATCAAAGGTGGGAAATGACTGCAAGCCCATGCTGGGAACTCACACACTGAATTGTGTGCAGCCACTGACAGTCATTGAAGCATGAAGAGGTTTTTGTACAGCCTCTCTATGAGTTTGTATCACTGTGGTGGACTTTTGGTGGCGGCACCAGACTGGATGTTGGCAGTAAGTAAACTTTTCTAATCACACATCACAATAGTTTATCATCATTTCTTTAACTGTTCATCTGCAACTTATATTTATATAGGTCTATGTATGTTTAAATACATGTAGAAATTTTACTTCACTTGACGTGACTTTATGGAAAATGTGCATGCACTAACATTTTAAACTTCATAATTCAAGGCTGTGGAAAGTGCCTAATCAGAAAAAAACACAGATTTTACCTCATGAAACAGGGTCGCAAAAATATATGAATTTGGCTTTTTTATGGCACCTGGTGCCTAAAATGTTGGTTGTTGAGAATGTGAGTATGAGGGGAGTTTTTGTACAGCTGCTAGTAGGGTTTGTATCACTGTGGTGCACTTTCGGCAGCGGCACCCGACTTGATGTGGGCAGTAAGTAATCGTTTTCTCTCAGAAATAAATATCACAACATTGAAGTAATTACAGTGCTTATAGTCAAAAAAGCCTGCATTTAGGAAGATTTTTTATTTGAGAAAAAACTCATTCTCAGATATATTTGGTATACACTGCGACACTGTGCTGTTTATGTACAGTTTTTTTTTATCATTATGATTTTGTGAAAATTAATAGATTTTAAGCCTGCCAGAGGAACATGATTGTTTCTAAAAATAGGAAAACTATTGTAAAAATATCTGTTTCGGTAGAAGAATATTTAATATTCTTACGTTGTTCTATGTTATAAAAATATGGTCTTAGCCAAATAAGTGCAGTATTGTCTTTCCCTCAGTATGTTACAGAAATAACCTTGTTCACATTTTCAGCCATGTGAAAATGATCTTTTGAGCAGCGGCTCTTTTTTAATCTAAGCAGTAGAGCACTACTGTAATTACTCGTAAAGGAGCTGAACACAAATATTTCTGTCTCAGTTCAACCATGCGGTGCAGGAAAGTATTTGATATTAATAGAATCAATGCTGATATAACATTATCCAATACTGATACTTGTTCTGTGTGCTGATACTTGAGAAGTTATAATTTAGAGAAAACAAAAGCAAGTGGTGTCTGTTTATGGCCTTTCTGCTAACTGCCCCGTCCCATTTGTAATCTCCTGATCAATGGTGTGTTCCAGCAAACAGGCAGCCCACGCTGACCGTGCTGCCTCCCTCTAGTGAGGAGCTGAGCAGGAAGAGCTCGGCCACACTGGTGTGCCTGGCTGACCAGGGCTTCCCCTCCGACTGGAGCCTGAGCTGGAAGGTGGATGGGACCAGTAAGAGTGGAGTGGCCAGTCGTGGGCTCATGAAGGACGCTCTGTACAGCTGGAGCAGCACCCTGACGCTCAGTGATGCCGAGTGGAACGGGGCCTCTTCAGTGGTCTGTGAGGCCACCCAGGGATCTCAGACAGCGGTCACTAAAGCCCTGAGCAGAGCGGACTGCTCTCAGTAGGGTCCAGTCCTCTGCGCCGATGAGGTGGCTGCTCTCTTAGCTTAAGTCCTAACGTGGAGCGCCACTATAGGCAGCTTCATCACATGCCGTGCTGCAGTTTTTTTAACTTTCTTTTTTTTATTCCAATTGTATGTATGTTCTTCCTCTCATGTTGAAATGCCTTTGCTTGATCAGATTTTTTTCAATTGAAGATATTTTCTAAAGGCTCTAAAATAAAAGGTCAACATCATTGTATTTCTGTGCCTCAAGTGTGTTTGTGTTTCTGTGTCTCAAATGTTTCAAGTGATGCTGAAAAAAAGCAGTCAGTAATTCAGTTGCTAAAACACAATGTTGAGGATTTCTATACTGTACACGTTATTATCAAAAAGAGTTTGACAAACTTTGCCCTTGAGACAGTTGAACATCTGGTAGTGGAGTTGCTCTATTTTGGAATCTGAAAAAGCACCCAACCCTGACTATGCAAATAGTATCAGCAGAGCACAACCTCCCTGTTTCACAACCTACAAGAGTCTAAACTGCCACATGACATGATGTATTAATGTCACAGTTGCAAGGATGCTTTCCTTTATTAAATAGTATAGTGACATGAAACTACAATTCTTACATTGATATAGATTTAGCAATTCTGCAACATTTCCGCACCACAGCCAGACAGGACAGCTCCCCTCACTTGTACGAGTCATACTACACACCTTGTAGGCCACCATCCATCAGGAAATACATTATGATGAACATTTGCTCTGTCAGTACATGGTCCAGTGATCTGGCAAAGTCTCTTGATGAGATGTACCGGTTGTGCTCCATCAGATACTCATTCTACATGACCTTCATAATCAGATCTCCTTTCATGTTGGTGTAATTTTTACATTCTTTAGATACAATGATAATTATTACTAAAGAGTGGTGCAAGACATTTTGAGAATCCCTTAAAGCATCACTTTACAGTAAATGTTTTATTAATTTCATTGCTGGATTGCTGCTGTCCCTATAAGATCACCATTCAACTCAATTCAATTCAATTCAATTCAATTCAATTCAGACTCAAAAAAGGGTCCATAGCATATAAAAATAAAATAGATAAGATCATCATGTTAATATAATATTAGAAGTGAATTACATGTTATACATGTATTTTAGTTTGTCAAGACCAACCAATCAATCCACCAATCAATCAATCCAACAGTGATATGAAATTACAATTTTAATGTTTCTAGATGTAACACAAAAGATTTTCACTAATGGCATTTGTCATGTTGGCATTTCAGCACCACACCCGGTAAGGACAGCTCCTCTTACGTCATTATTACGTCATCGTTCTGCAGGCTAAACACATTATAGCCACTAACCATCTTTTGATGATAGTACTGTATAAGCGCAGGCTGTGCTACGTTTACAATTCTCTCCAGACATGACTTTTTATCTCCATCTTTCTCTGGACACTTTTCATATCTTTTAAGGGTAATGTATTTCAATTATTAGACTTGATTAATGCTTGTCATCCTCAGATCATATAGCCTGAGCAGAATATCCCAATATCCCAAGCAGTATTTGTGAGAGGAAGCAATATATTTGTAATCCCAAACAATATGTGTGTGATCTCTTGCACTGAAACACATTAATCCAGGAGTAAATAGTCCACCTCCATATCAGGACTGCTGAAGGGACCCACAGGTGATCCCACAGGTGAACCCACAGGTGATCTATGACTGTCCAGGTACTGTACAGCAGACTACATCCGGAGGTTCTGGTGTTCCAGTTCGGTTCAGTGGCAGAGGGTCAGGGTCATCTTCCCACTGACCATTCGAGTGCTGTAGGCTGAAGGCACAGTGTGGGTCATCTTACTGTAACTGGATGTTCACACACAGGATTGAGGTCACTAGGCAGTCTGAATGATCTACAGCTTCTGTTGTTTAGGTCTCCATGTTGTTTACAAAATGACAGTCCTTTACAGTCTTTTACTGCAACTCCTTTACAAACCAACCCAGACACTAAGGGGGTAGCCTAGTTCTCCGCAAACATATAGTGTAACTGAACGTGAGCTGGCTGTTACATAGGGATGTTAACACCAAACCAGTTCAAATTGAACTGTTTAGAGAAAACATATTCGCCAGGCTCGTTTTCCACTGTTTACCAAATTTGAACTCACCTCTGGTGTCATGTCCGTGTGCTTCCAGCATGGTTTAAAAGGTAAGGTGTTGGTGGTGAGAGACTAGCGTGGGAACCTGGTGTCATGTCCGTGTGCTTCCAGCATGGTTTAAAAGGTAAGGTGTTGGTGGTGAGAGACTAGCGTGCGAACCTGGCGTCATGTCCGTGTGCTTCCAGCATGGTTTAAAAGGTAAGGTGTTGGTGGTGAGAGACTAGCGTGGGAACCTGGCGTCATGTCCGTGTGCTTCCAGCATGGTTTAAAAGGTAAGGTGTTGGTGGTGAGAGACTAGCGTGGGAACCTGGTAAGGTGTTGGTGGTGAGAGACTAGCGTGGGAACCTGGTGTCATGCCCGTGTGCTTCCAGCATGGTTAAAAAGGTAAGGTGTTGGTGGTGAGAGACCAGCGTGGGAACCTGGTAAGGTGTAGGTGGTGAGAGACTAGCGTGAGAACCTGGTGTCATGTCCGTGTGCTTCCAGCATGGTTAAAAAGGTAAGGTGTTGGTGGTGAGAGACCAGCGTGGGAACCTGGTAAGGTGTTGGTGGTGAGAGACTAGCGTGAGAACCTGGTGTCATGTCCGTGTGCTTCCAGCATGGTTTAAAAGGTAAGGTGTTGGTGGTGAGAGACTAGCGTGAGAACCTGGTGTCATGTGTGTGTGTGTCCTCTTCCAGCATGGTTAAAAAGGTAAGGTGTTGGTGGTGAGAGACTAGCGTGGGAACCTGGTGTCATGTCCGTGTGCTTCCAGCATGGTTAAAAAGGTAAGGTGTTGGTGGTGACAGACTAGCGTGGGAACCTGGTGTCATGTCCGTGTGCTTCCAGCATGGTTTAAAAGGTAAGGTGTTGGTGGTGAGAGACTAGCGTGGGAACCTGGTGTCATGTCCGTGTGACTCCTCTCCACTTCCCTCTTCTCAGCACCTGCTCTGGGCTCCAGCTGCAGTAGGGCTCTCACTGGGGCTACTGACTGAAGCAGGTTTTTGTACGGCTCTGTATCACCGTGGGAACTCAGCAACACCACTTCTAGGATCATGGCGACTCATGCAGTAATAATCTCCTGCATCTTCACTCTGGACTCCACTGATGGTCAGACTGTAGTCATTCCCAGATCCACTGCCACTAAACCGAGATGGAATACCAGACTGGAGGCTGCTCACTTTATAGATGAGGAGTTTGGGTTTCTCCTCAGACTTCTGTTGGTACCAGGAGATGCATTTTGGAGAACAGTCCCAATCAATGCTTCCAGTCCGTTTACAGCTGATTTTAACTGAGCCTCCTGGACTGCTGGTCACTGTTGTAGGTTGCGTAAGAGTGACCTGTCCCATGGAATCTAACAAAAGAGGCAAAAACAGCATATGGTTCAGGAAGGTACATACATATTAAATTAACATGTAAACTTTGAATAATATAATGTTATGAGAGCTGGTGGTCACTAAAACTGCCAACACTGAAAGTTCTGAATTCACCTTGAATGCAGACGACGAGAGACCACAGGAAGAGTGCAGTGAAGGCCATCGCTCGTCTGTGCTGACGGATCAGTTGTAAGCGTTCAGCTGCCTCAACATCAAGCATCTGGACCAAATATGCTCTGCACATGCAAACACGTCCCTATGCAAATGACTCTAGCAGCCACTCTCCACTGAACACTGTTGTTGCTGCTGACACCACAATCTCTTCAAGACATGAGGTCAGGTTTGCCACTGGTAGACAAAGTCATACATTACAATAAAGTGTCAAATTCATAGTACAGTATAGTATTCACATTAGTATTGATTGAATCTCCCAGAATCACACAGACACCTGGACTTTCTATGCATTTTCCAGTCAGTCACTGACTTTGTCTGAGGCGTGTTATATTTCTCTCTATTGTGTTCAAACTCAAGTGAAACATCTACACATTCTTTTAAAAGATTAAAAGATTAGAATAGTTCAGGAGAAATGCTATGACATACTGTAACTGGAATCCCATACCAAACAAATATGGCTGATTGGTTACATGACCCATCACCCATCACCCAGATGGATAGATTCAGTTAAAGCTGTTTATTCTATTTATTTTCTTCCCTTTAAAACGTGTTCTAAGTAGCTTTTGTCGGCAAATGGTGGAAATGCACTTGATGTAACACTGATTGAATGATAAACTCACCTTTATGTCTGTGGATTCTAAGTCATCATATGTATGTGTAACATCTCAAGCATGGTACAGATGTCCTGCAAGGGTGGGGAAGTCCTTGCTTGGTGTCCATCGTGAGTGTTCAACCAAGACACTGTATTTACATAGTCGATTTTGCATCGGCAGTTTACGATTCAGAGAGGGTTTATATCTGGAACTTATAGTCTGTTAGATCTACTGCTCTTGCTGACAGAATCCTCCACAACAATGACCAACATCATTCTCATCTGGGCACTTTTATTTTGTGTGGAAGGTGAGACATTTAATAGTTATTACAACACATGCAGGCTGCCTATTTACATTGTCAATATAATACACTGAGCAGTATATTCATTATAATATTATATTATATTTTTGCTACCTGTTGTATATGTGTGTTTTTCAGAATGTCGAGGGCAGATTACTGTAACTCAGAGCCCCACAGCAGCACGTGGTCATCTGGGAGAATCCATCACTCTGACCTGCAAAACCAGCTCTGGCATTGATAGCTGGGGACTCTCCTGGTACCAGCAGAAAGATGAAGGAGCTCCTAAACTTTTAGTTTATACTGCGGATGTACTCCAGTCTGGGATTCCATCACGATTCAGTGGGAGTGGATCTGAAGGTGGATCTGACTTCAGTCTGACCATCAGTGGTGTCCAGGCTGAAGATGCAGGAGATTATTACTGCATGAGTCGACACCTCATCAGCGATAGCTATGTGTTGACACAGTAATACAGAGCTGCACAAAAACCTCCCTCAGCCACAGGGATGGCAGGACTGAAACTGAAACCTGCTGCTGCTGCTGCTGCTGAGGGGAGTAAACAAACACTCAGTAAACAGATGTTTACAGAGCGGCACATTGGGATGTTTACAGAGTGACTGCTGATGTTTACATGAGGTTTATGAGGTTTATGAGGTTATCATGGTAATTTATTTAATATATTTCTATACAACCTATCAAAGTCTTTGTGAGATATACTGTAACCCAACATGACTCTGCACTAGTTATTCTGCACTGGGTCTAAACACAGTGAGGATGGTTTGTGGTGTGGAATCAGAATACTCAGCAAGATAGTTACGCAACTGTTGCATGTTTGTTCAATTGGATGTTGATAGGAAATAGCAAACATAAAGGGGGAATGTTGTTGAAAGTGGGCCACATTTTCACAGGCGAATAGAAGAGTGGATCTTGTATGTTGGTCGTTTCCCCCATAAACCAACACATATATTGTTTCATGGACTGTGTAAAATCCCTGCAGATATACAATCAAATCCTCACTATGGTTATCACAGATCATCAGTGTAACAGATCAATGCAAAACACAGTCTACAATCACCACCCACCAGAGCCCACCCAACCCAACAAAACTAGTGGGAGATTTCACCAGTGTGATCTGAGGATCTGGGAACGTTCCTCATGGAAGAATTTAACATCCCCTGCTGCACCCACAAACTAACTACTGACCTGGACAGGTTTGGGGCACATAGTAGAACAGGAGATCCAACAACTGAGGAATGCTATTGGGAGAAAGAAACTTTTCATTACAGGAATCTTGTTTCTTTGATTTACTGCATTCCCACTGAATGTTGCATTTGACTCTAATCTACTGAATGCTAATCAGTTTGATAGCACTGGTTGGCTGTTCATATGTATCAAAGGTGGGAAATGACTGCAGGCCCATGTTGGGAACTCACACTCTGTATTGTGTGCAGCCACTGACAGTCATTGAAGCATGAAGAGGTTTTTGTACAGCCTCTCTATGAGTTTGTATCACTGTGGTGGACTTTTGGTGGCGGCACCAGACTGGATGTTGGCAGTAAGTAAACTTTTCTAATCACACATCACAATAGTTTATCATCATGTCTGTAACTTTGTTCATTTTCACTTTATATTTATATTGATCTTTATATATTTAAGTGAATGTAGGAATCACAATAACTTTATGGAAAACATACATACAGTAACATCATAAACATCACACTTTAAAGCTGTGCAAAGTGCCTAATCATTTAAAAACAGATTCTACCTCATGCAAGAGGGTCACATACATATGAATTTGGCTTTTTTATGGCAACTGGTGCCTAAAAAGTTGGTTGTTGAGAATGTGAGGAGGAGGAGAGTTTTTGTACGGCTGCTAGTAGGGTTTGTATCACTGTGGTGCACTTTCGGCAGCGGCACCCGACTTGATGTGGGCAGTAAGTAATCGTTTTCCCTCAGAAAAAAATATCACATGATGTGAAATTGTGCTTATATAAAAAAAGTCTGCCTATATGATGATTACATTTTTGATTTGAGAAAAAAACAAATAGATATAACAGATATATTTGTTATGCAATGCACTGTTTATGTACAGTTATTTTTTTATCATTATGATTTTGCCAAAAATGAATACCTTTTAAGAGGAACGTGATTGATTCTAAATGCAGAAAATTATTGTAAAAATTAACATTTGGGTATAAGAATATTTAATGTTCTATGGTATTCCAAGTTATAAAATGAAGAATTATGCTCTTAAAAAAGTGCAGCATTGTCTTTTCCTCTTAAATATTTCAAAAGAAATAGCCTTGTTCACATTTTCAGCCATCTGAAAATGCTCTTTTGAACAGCAGATCTGATTAGAGCGCTACTGAGGTATAACTGTAATTACATGTAGACGACTATTTCTGCTGATGACTAAACTGAACACAAATGTTTCTGTCTCAGTTCAACCGTGTGGTGCAGGAGAGTATTTGATATGAATGTAATAGAGCCAATGCTGATATTACTCATTCTAGACACACTGTTTTTACTTTCTGCATTTAAATAAGGGGGAACATTATCCAATACTGACACTTGTTCTGTGTGCTGATAACTTGAGAAGTCATCATTTAGAGAAACAAAAGAAAGTGGTGTCTGTTTATGGCCTTTCTGCTCACTGCCCCGTCCCATTTGTAATCTCCTGATCAATGGTGTGTTCCAGCAAACAGGCAGCCCAAGCTGACCGTGCTGCCTCCCTCTAGTGAGGAGCTGAGCAGGAAGAGCTCGGCCACACTGGTGTGCCTGGCTGACCAGGGCTTCCCCTCCGACTGGAGCCTGAGCTGGAAGGTGGATGGGACCAGTAAGAGTGGAGTGGCCAGTCGTGGGCTCATGAAGGACGCTCTGTACAGCTGGAGCAGCACCCTGACGCTCAGTGATGCCGAGTGGAACGGGGCCTCTTCAGTGGTCTGTGAGGCCACCCAGGGATCTCAGACAGCGGTCACTAAAGCCCTGAGCAGAGCGGACTGCTCTCAGTAGGGTCCAGTCCTCTGCTCCGATGAGGTGGCTGCTCTCTTAGCTTAAGTCCTAACGTGGAGCGCCACTATAGGCAGCTTCATCACATGCCGTGCTGCAGTTTTTTTTGGTACTTTCTTTTTTTATTCCAATTGTATGTATGTTCTTCCTCTCATGTTGAAATGCCTTTGCTTGATCAGATTTTTTTCAATTGAAGATATTTTCTAAAGGCTCTAAAATAAAAGGTCAACATCATTGTATTTATGTGCCTCAAGTGTGTTTGTGTTTCTGTGTCTCAAATGTTTCAAGTGATGCTGAAAAAAAGCAGTCAGTAATTCAGTTGCTAAAACACAATGTTGAGGATTTCTATACTGTACACGTTATTATCAAAAAGAGTTTGACAAACTTTGCCCTTGAGACAGTTGAACATCTGGTAGTGGAGTTGCTCTATTTTGGAATCTGAAAAAGCACCCAACCCTGACTATGCAAATAGTATCAGCAGAGCACAACCTCCCTGTTTCACAACCTACAAGAGTCTAAACTGCCACATGACATGATGTGTTAATGTCACAGGTGCAAGGGTGCTTTCCTTTATTAAGTAGTATAGTGACATGAAATTACAAGTCTTACATTGATATAGATTTAGCAATTCTGCAACATTTCAGCACCACAGCCAGACAGGACAGCTCCCCTCACTTGTACTAGTCATACTACACACCTTAGGCCACCATCCATCAGGAAGTACATCATGTACATGGTCCAGTGATCTGGCAAAGTCTCTTGATTAGATGTACCAGCTGTGCTCCATCAGAAACTCATTCTAGACGACCTTCATCATCAGATCTCCTTTCATGTTGGTGTAATTTTGGCATTCTTTAGATACAATGAGAATTACTAAAGAGTGGTGCAAGACATTTTGAGAATCCCTTAAACCATCACTTCAAAGTAAATGTTTTATTAATTTCATTGCTGGATTGCTGCTTCCCCTTAGCCTGACGTAGTCATACTCAATTCTAGTCAGAATATGAGTCTGATACTGCTCCATTGGGACCTAATTATGGGGCCTGTTTCAACCGATACAGGGGGGGGATGCCTCTGCACTCAATTGGATAGACCTAACCAATCAGAGCAACAAAATAGCTTACCGTGAGGTGTAGGAAGAAAACACCACAAACCACCCATCTTCTTCACAAATACCTAAACATTGTTTTCTGGTCTTTTGTAAAAGTTAGTGCCGTCAATAACTCCTACAACACTCATTAACGAGATCTAAGAGATATGTAGTAGGTTATGGTTATTAAAAAACAGATAGTTTATATCCCCTCCGTTTTTAAAAATAATTCTGTTGAACACTGATATGCTTCAAACATGTTAAACAGCTGGGAAAGGCTATCACAAATCCCTTGAACAGGTGGTCAATCAGAGATTTCAAACGAACGAGGGAACAACATGTCACAATGCAACAGCGCTGTTTTCCCTCGATGAAAGTGAAACCACGAGTTTTCCTACATCTCAACTTTGGCCAAAGTTTTCAGAAATAATCTTTTCAGTGATAAAACCTCATTAAATAATATGCATTTTCCATGTGGGGTACCATGGGGTCTTAAAAGCCATGCCTCCTTCTAGCTAAGTTCGGAATGGCACCCAGGCTAGCTGTCCCTATAAGATCACCATTCAACTGAATTCAAATCAATTCAATTCAATTCAATTCAGACTCAAAAAAGGGTCCATAGCATAGAAAAATAAAATAGATAAGATCATCATGTTAATATAATATTACAAGTGAATTACATGTTATACATGTATTTTAGCTTGACAAGACCAACCAATCAATACACCAATCAATGAATTCAACAGTGACATGAAATTACAATTTTAATGTTTCTAGATGTAACACAAAAGATTTTCACTAATGGCATTTGTCATGTTGGCATTTCAGCACCACATCCGGTAAGGACAGCTCCTCTTATGTCATTATTTAGTCATCGTTCTGCAGGCTAAACACATCATAGCCACTAACCATCTTTTGATGATAGTACTGTATAAGTGCAGGCTGTGCTACGTTTACAATTCTCTCCAGACATGACTTTTATCTCCATCTTTCTCTGGACACTTTTCATATCTTTCCAGGGTAATGTATTTCAATTATTAGACTTGATTAATGCTTGTCATCCTCAGATCATATAAGCAGAATATCCCAATATCCCAAGCAGTATTTGTGAGAGGAAGCAATATATTTGTAATCCCAAGCAATTTGTGTGTGATCTCTTGCACTGAAACACTGTTAATCCAGGAGTCACAAGTCCACCTCCATATCAGGACTGCTGATGGGAAGGTGAACCCACAGGTGAACCCACAGGTGATCCCACAGGTGATCCATGACAGTCCAGGTACTGTACAGCAGAAATGGGAGAGTCCCAGACACTACTAACTACCCACTACCCAGACACTATCTGGTCAGCTCCAGAGGTTCTGGTATTCCAGTTCGGTTCAGTGGCAGAGGACTATTGACCATTAGAGTGCTACAGGCTGAAGGCACAGAGTGGGTCATCTCAACTGGGTGTTCACACACATCATTGAAGTCACTAGGCAGTCTGAATGAATTACAGCTTCTGTTGTTTAGGTCTCCATGTTAATACCTGTTTTTGTTTACAAAATGACAGTAGAAACAGACCTTTACTACAACTCCTTTACAAACCAAACAAGACACTAAATCAAGTTTACAGACACAAAGTCAAACACAGCAGCAAATCTTTAGAGGCAGCAAGAGCCAACAGCAGTGGATATCAGCATTTCTCCTGATAAATGATTTTGTTGTGATCTTGGATCTAGAAATTGGCCTTTTCTGAAGATAGTTAAATAAATTCAATTATTATGACAAGAAAAAAGCTCATGAATTTAACAAAAATAATTAACTTGTGATCTTGAGATAACAGCATTTAAAAATAATTCCAAGGCTGTTCTTGGCCTCCATAGTTTTAAGTAATTAAATAATTTCATCCTCAAGTCAAGGGTAAGATGTTGGTACGTGAGAGACTAGTGTGAGAACCTGGTGTCATGTCCGTGTGCTTCCAGCATTAGATTAGACTAGATTAGATTAAACTTTATTGTCACTGTGCAGAGTACAAGTTACAAGACAACGAAATGCTATTTGCATCTAACCAGAAGTGCAAAAAAGCAGAAAAGTGCAATAGTATAGAAAGTATAGAAAGGTGGTGCATAGACAGGGCAGGATATAAAGTGCAGTGTAGACAGTAGTATACAGTTGCTTTACAGAAGGTGGTTTACAGTAATATAAATTAAATATAAATATGTGCATTATATTAGCAGTAACCTTATAAGAGCAGACTATAAATATGACTATGTAGTATGAACAACATGGACAGATATGTGCAGTGTTAGCAGTAACATTATAAGAGCAGGTTAAAAAGGTAAGGAGTTGGTGGTGAGATAGTGTGAGAACCTGGTGTCATGTCCGTGTGCTTCCAGCATGGTTAAAAAGGCAAGGTGTTGGTGGTGAGAGACTAGCGTGAGAACCTGGTGTCATGTGTGTGTGTGTCCTCTTCCAGCAGGGTTAAAAAGGTAAGATGTGGTGGTGAGAGACTAGCGTGACAACCTGGTGTCATGTCCGTGTGCTTCCAGCATGGTGTAAAAGGTAAGGTGTTGGTGGTGAGAGACTAGCGTGGGAACCTGGTGTCATGTCCGTGTGCTTCCAGCATGGTTTAAAAGGTAAGGTGTTGGTGGTGAGAGACTAGCGTGGGAACCTGGTGTCATGTCCGTGTGCTTCCAGCATGGTTTAAAAGGTAAGGTGTTGGTGGTGAGAGACTAGCGTGGGAACCTGGTGTCATGTCCGTGTGCTTCCAGCATGGTTAAAAAGGTAAGGTGTTGGTGGTGAGAGACTAGCGTGGGAACCTGGTGTCATGTCCGTGTGCTTCCAGCATGGTTAAAAGGTAAGGTGTTGGTGGTGAGAGACTAGCGTGGGAACCTGGTGTCATGTCCGTGTGACTCCTCTCCACTTCCCTCTTCTCAGCACCTGCTCTGGGCTCCAGCTGCAGTAGGGCTCTCACTGGGGCTACTGACTGAAGCAGGTTTTTGTACGGCTCTGTATCACCGTGGGAACTCAGCAACACCACTTCTAGGATCATGGCGACTCATGCAGTAATAATCTCCTGCATCTTCACTCTGGACTCCACTGATGGTCAGACTGAAGTCATTCCCAGATCCACTGCCACTAAACCGAGATGGAATACCAGACTGGAGGCTGCTCACAGAGTAGATGAGAGGTTTGGGATTCTCTCCAGACTTCTGCAGATACCAGGAGATGCATTTTGGAGAACAGTAGTCCTTATAAATGCTTCCACTGCGTTTACAGCTGATTCTAACTGTGCCTCCTGGACTGCTGGTCACTGCTGGAGGTTGCGTAAGAGTGACCTGTCCCATGGAATCTAACAAAAGAGGCAAAAACAGCATTTGGTTCAGGAAGGTACCTACTTATCAAATTAACATAATAATAATAATAATAATAAATAATAATATAATGTTATCAGTGCTGGTCGTCCCTGAAACTGTCAACACTGAAAGTTCTGAATTCACCTTGAATGCAGACGACGAGAGACCACAGGAAGAGTGCAGTGAAGGCCATCGCTGGTCTGTGCTGATGGAGCAGTTGTAAGCGTTCAGCTGCCTCAACATCAAGCATCTGGACCAAATATGCTCTGCACATGCAAACACGTCCCTATGCAAATGACTCTAGCAGCCACTCTCCACTAAACACTGTTGTTGCTGCTGACACCACAATCTCTTCAAGACATGAGGTCAGGTTTGCCACTGATAGACAAAGGCATTTTTATATTCTGTCAACGTAATAGGAGTCATCAAATGCTCATTTTGTTCACATATTATATTTGTTTTGCTATGTTATGGAAAGTAGGCTACAGTGTGCATGGAATGTTTCTGGTACATTCTGCGAATCAGCAAGATACAGAAGGAATTCTGCTTCACAGACATGCAGGCCTGCACACACACACACACACACACACACAACACATACATAAACACACACACACACACACACAAGCACAGACACGCATGTACGCACACACACACACACACACACACACACACACACACACACTCAGAGGAGCACACATATACACAAAAGCAAACATACACATGCACACACTCATTTACAAACACAAAAGTTGCAAGAGTAGGGGATGGAATAGGATATGGAGACAAATTGACAAGCCTGATTTATTTTTGTAGAGAGACTGTGCAGGACTTTGTACCGCTTTGTGTAGTTTCTTAGTGCTTCATGTCTTAGTACTTCATATATCTATGTATTTGTTTACATGTCAGGACTTTTTGAATCATTATCAAATGTATGCAGCATCTGAAACACTGTTTAGATCTCTCTATATCCTGCAGGGTGGATACCTGGCATATTCAGCATGCTTAACCATCACACACACTGACTGCTGCTATCACAGTGCATTACTGTAACAACGCAAATGCAGCATGCTCAACACCCCCCCCCCCCCCATTAAAATGTGATGTCAGAGTTGAGACAAGCATTACAGCGATCGAGAAAAACTGTAAAAACAAAAGTTTTCCCCCTTTAGTCATTGTTTGGATCCTTCCATGGTTTCAGAGGTACTTTCATCACTTATAGCATATAGCAAATTGATAAACAAGCATCTATATAATCAACTACCATTTAAAAATATTTTGCATGGTATGGTCATATCTTCTGAAGAGGATCAGGATTAGTATCTGGATTAGTTTCTGACTTCACTCTGATTGGTGAGGTCCCATCTTAGGGCTTCACCATGATGAGGGCTCTCTACTATGTGTGGACGTACTGATTGGTGAGGTCCCATCTTAGGGCTTCACCATGATGAGGACGCTCTGCTATGTGTGGACGTACTGATTGGTGTGGTCCCATCTTAGGGCTTCACCATGATGAGGACGCTCTGCTATGTGTGGACGTACCAACAGAATGCAGAGAAACATCCCTCTTTCTTCACCTCCTGCAGTGTGTTCACACGTGAATCTGCTCCATGTGCACTCCCACCTGTCCAACAGCAGGGGGCTCCATCTGCAGCAGTTGACTACACTCACTGTGCCACCTGACTGACTGAGAGAGGTTGAGGTTTTTGTACGAGTCTGTATCACTGTGTGGACACCCAAGTACTGCTATCAACTTTATGAGTACTCATGCAGTAATAATCTCCTGCATCTTCTCTATGGACTCCACTGATGGTCAGACTGTAGTCATTCCCAGATCCACTGCCACTGAATCTGGAGGGAACATGGGTCTGGCGTCTGCTCACTACATAGATGAGGGGTTTGGGTTTCTCCCCAGGCTTCTGTTGGTACCAGGAGATGCATGGGATTGGGCTGCAGTCATAATGAACACTTCCACTGCGTTTACAGCTGATTCTGGCACCGAGACCATATTGGCATATTTAAATCTGTTCACAAAGTGAATTTGTTAGTCAACATGTACAGTACAAATGTTGGCATGTACACAAATATCTAAAGTCTTGTAGTCAGGAGATAAATGTTCACCATGAGTGCACAGGATGAGAAGGACGGAGAGTGAGATGAACACCATCGCTGCTGATGGGAGGTAGAGTTCCAGAATGTTTCAGAGTTCCAGAACGTTCCTATCCAGAGCGTGGCCCAAGTCCTGCTGCAACATTGAAATATCTGCAGCTGATGCAAACTTTCATGTCTCCATGTAAATAACTTTCCTGAAGTCACATGCTGATCAACATCACATCTCCCCCAAACACCTCTGACTGCTGCTGAGCTACTTTAATATGAATTTGATACTTTAATCATGTTTCAGACTTGTTATATTTTCTGTCCATTTTTTCTATCAAAAACTAATGGGAAATATCTACACATTCTTTTGAATGATTAAAAGATAAAAAAAAAATAATAACGACTGAAACAACTGGAACAAATAAGACCATGACAAACAAATACAGCCATTTGATTTGTCACATGACCATGTTGTTGAGCCATCAATCCATCACCATTTCATTTCTTTTCTTCCCTTTAAAACGCTCTAAGTAGCTTTTTGTTGGCAAAAGGTGGAAATGCACTTGATGCAACACTGATTCAAGTGTATGTTTTTCTGTCTGTGTTCTAAATTATCATCAAATGTATCAGACATGGCATGGTACAGATGTCCTGTAAGGATGGGGAAGTTCTTGCGTGGTCTCCATCGTGTGTGTTCAACCCAGACGCTGTATTGACATAGTCAATTTTGCATTGCCAGCTTACGCTTCAGAGAGGGTTTATATGTGGAACTTATAGTCTGTTAGATCTATTGCTGTTGTTGACAGAATCCTCCAGAACAATGACTTACATCATTCTCATCTGGGCAGTTTAATTCTGTGTGGAAGGTGAGACATTTAATAGTTATTACAACACATGCAGGCTTCCTATTTACATTGTCAATATAATACACTGAACAGTATATTAATTATAATGTTATATTATTGCTACCTGTTGTATCTGTGTTTTTCAGAATGTCGAGGGCAGATTACTGTAACTCAGAGCCCCACAGCAGCAAGTGGTCATTGGGCCTCAACTGGGAAAAATAAACACCCATCTTTCCACTTGAGTTCTCTGAGTGCTATAACATCCACCTCACAATGCCGCGACCACATCTACCCTTAACAACGCACAATAAATGTGGTGTCTTTTGACCACTAGGGGGCGCTATAATCACAGGAAGTAGGCTCATATCTCAGCAACGTTTTCATGTATAAAAACCAATCTAGGTATATTGACTTGGGATCCCATCCTGAGGACACAATAAATTTGGTGACCTTGCTGCTGTACACCGGGTTCTTGACTAGTATAATCATTCTATGTTGTTTTTATGTTTTAATTATTACTTTTATGTACTATTACCTTGTGTGTCTTATGTTTTCTTCTTATTATTTTTTTATTCTTTACTTTTTAAACTATTGTTTGACTATTACCCTTCTATGCTTTTATCAGCTATTCCTGTTTGCTTTTGTTTATGTAAAACACATAGAATGACCTCTTGGTACAGGGACTCGGAACTCCATTGTGAGGGGACACATATTATTTGGTGCCTTTTGACCTAGTTGTCGCTGCAACTAGCAAAAATGTGTTTTGGCGTTTCGTATGTATGTTAATGCACTTTGACCTGTACGCCTGAGTTTGAAAAATGATGTACCGTTGGAATTCTTAGATTATATCTAGTTCAACGCACCATATTTCACTATCTGCTCCCGTTGGTTAACCGCACCTGAGCAAGCACACTTTCGCAGTTCCTCGGAAATGCTTTCTAGTTATTATAATTACTTATGATAGCATAAGGTGTTATGAATGTATGCATAACTCATTATAACAGTGACCTTCATAGAAAGTGGTATCATTCATTATTGGCAAACAAGTCGATTTTATCCTATTTTATCCTTATATTAACAGACCAGGAAATCGTCAAGTGATTTTAAATCCATATAGGGAAATCCAAACATGTTACACATTCTGATCACAATTAATTCTGATTAAAAACAATATACTCATATATTCTGAAGAGACTTTTATTATGTAGGAGTTGAATGGCCACAGTAATCAGGATATTAATCCAAATTAGAGACTGGCCAGAAGATTTCACAGGATTTACTCTGCAGCCTCTTTGCCCTGAGAAAGAGAAATCGAGGAAAGGAATTAAATTGAGTATGAACTTATGATGGCCTTTAATACATTGAAATATGGCAAATTAGATTTACCTTTCCAGAATCACGGCTCTTTGCCCTCATCTTGTTGACCTGGGATTCAGCAATGTCAGCACGCTCCTCAGCCTCCTCCAGCTCATGCTGAACCTTCCTGAACTTAGACAGGTGGGAGTTGGATTGCTCCTCCTAATAATGAGAAAATATGTTTGATTAGTGCAGAGGCTTCTGTTCTGAAGCAAACCAATCATTTTTGTGTCTATGAAGATTCATTTAGGGTCCAAGTGATGGCAGTTCTTTTAAAAAGTTTACTTTGAAAACACTGGACTGAAAGGACTAAGAGATATAACATGTTTTGATGTTCATCCTTCCTGTTGCATTCATTACAACTTATGATGGTGTTTGGATGAACCAAAAAATGTTTCTCTTTTATTCTCTTTAGTCCAGTATCTTCAAATTAAACTATCATTTTTATTAATACAAAAGGCACGACATATGACACAAGAGACTACTTACAGCTTCCTCAGCCTGCCTCTTGTAGGATTTGACCTTCAACTGCAGCTTGTCAACCAGGTCCTGCAGTCTGCTGACGTTTTTCTTGTCCTCCTCAGTCTGAAAAGAAAAACTGTCAATCATTGTCTTCCTCGAGATGAATGCTGTTCAATAGTGGTGAAAGAAACTTTGTACCTGGTAGGTGAGCTCCTTCACTCTCCTCTCGTATTTGCGGACTCCCTTGACAGCATCAACACCACGTCGTTGTTCATTCTCAACCTCACTTTCCAACTCACGAACCTTTACATAAGCAAGATTTCATTTCACAATGTCTTCATTTTATTTATTACATTCTGAATATCTTACCCAAGTTTAGTCACTTACTCTAGACTCCAGTTTCTGGAGTTGTTTCTTGCCACCCTTCATGGCCAGATTCTCAGCCTCATCCAGGCGGTGCTGCAGATCCTTCACAGTGATCTCCAGGTTCTTCTTCATCCTCTCCAGATGAGAACTGGTGTCCTGCTCCTTCTTCAGCTCCTCCGCCATCATGGCAGCCTGAATAATGGGAAATTGTGTTTTAGATCACGCAAGCTACATACAGTATTTAGCTCATAATATACAGTACTGAGGTGCAAAACAAAACATTGCTTACATCAGTGATGGCCTTCTTGGCCTTGTCCTCAGCATTTCTAGCCTCCTGGACGATGTCATCAACCTCACCTTGGATCTGAACCAAGTCAGCCTCAAGCTTCTTCTTGGTGTTAATCAGACTTGTGTTCTAACATTCAGAAATAATTAAAAATAATAATAATTAAAATATGTTATACGGTGAAAAATATTTTTAAAAAAGAACTGCAGGCTTTTTTTTGATGAGAAAAATATATCCCCACCTGAGAGTGCAGGAGGCCAACACGCTCACTGACATCAACCAGCTCCTGTTCAGCCACTTTGCGGCCTCTCTCTGTCTGCTCCAGAGCAACTCTGAGCTCCTCAATCTCAGCCAACATCAGGGTGTTCCTGCGCTCCACCATGGCAACCTGCTCCTTCCCGTCTTCTTGTCCTCTGACAGCATCATCAAGGTGCAGTTGGGCATCCTAATAAGAAAAAACATGTAAAGATGTGCCATACTACCAAGAGAGAGTTCGGACAAAATCATATAATATTGATGTATGGACATTCTTGAACTATTAACCAAATAGCAATTATGGTAAAATAGGATCCTTGTACTATTTTATTGCATTACTGACCTTGAGTTGACCCTGCACATTTCTCAGTTGTTTCTGGGACTCAGCAGCCTGGCGGTTAGCATGGCTCAACTGAATCTCCATCTCATTGAGGTCTCCCTCCATCTTCTTCTTGATTCTCAGGGCATCATTTCTGCTCCTGACCTCAGAGTCCAAAGTGCTCTGCATGGAGTCGGCTATCCTCTGGGCATTCCTCTTGATCTGCTCCATCTCCTCATCCTTCTCTGCAAGCTTTCTGTCAACCTCACCCTTGATCTGGTTGAGTTCAAGTTGGACACGAAGAATCTTGGACTCCTCATGCTCAAGAGTTCCCTAAACAAGAAAATGAAGAATTTTGAAATGATGAAAAAACATCATAATTTCCATTTCTCACTGTGTAGGAAAGCCATCCTGATTTTTTTACCTCAGCCTCTTCCAGGGCTGTCTGGATCTCAGACTTCTCAGTCTCTACAGTCTTCTTGGACTTCTCCAACTCATGGATGCTCTTTCCAGTCTCACCAAGCTGCTCAGTCAGATCCGAGATCTCTTCTGCAAATATGCAGTTATATTACAGCAAACATTAACACATAAAAATATTTTTTGAGTGGGATATGTATTGGGTTGTTTTTGACTCACGTTGCAAATTCTTGTTCTCCCTCTTCAGCGTCTCAAGGTGGTCAAGAGACTCCTCATAGGAGTTCTTCATCTTGAACAGCTCAGTGCTGAGAGAACGAGCCTCTTTCTGGGCACCCTCCAACTCTGCCTGACCCTCCTCGTACTTCTGCTTCCATTCTGCCAGGACCTTTTAGAAACAGTTTTTGTTGTGAGACTTATATGTATTCACCTACATTCCACATCTGAATGATGTTTTGGAGGTATTACCTTGTCAAAGTTTCTTTGCTTCTTGTCAAGGTTGGCAGCTAGACCATTGGCTCTCTCCACATCAATCATGAGGTCTTCAACCTCACCCTGGAGTCTCTGCTTGGTCTTATCTAGAGAGGCACATTTTGAGTTGACAGCCTCAATTTGCTCCTCAGCCTCCTGGAGACGCTGGGCAAGCTTTTTTCTGAAGGAAAAAGCATCAGATTTAAGACACAAAATATGATGATTTTTTTAGAAAGTTTTAGTGAGAAAAATCCATATCCAAAACTGCGTTTTAGCATCTTTAGCACATACTTGGACTCCTCAAGCTCTTCAGTGCGCTGGATGGCATCAGTTTCGTACTTGCTCCTCCACTGAGCAACCTCGCTATTGGCCTTGGACATGCCACGTTGAAGCTCAGCCTTTGCTTCCTGCTCCTCCTCAAACTGCTCCCTTAAAAGGTCGCAGTCGTGGCGAGCTGACTGAACAGCATGAGCCAGGGCATTCTTGGCCTGTTTGTTAACAAGTAAGGGTGATTATGTAAGCATTTCCCCAAATGTGATTGATGTCATCCAATTTCTTCATTTCATGCATAGGTATCAGTACCTTGACTTCCTCTTCATTCAGTCTCTTCAGCTCCTCAACTTGCTGAGTGAAGGCCTGCTTGCTTCTGGTCAGCTGAGACACAAGAGCATCTTTCTCCTCAACCTGGCGACCAAGCTCACCATTTTCAGTATGAAGTCTTGCTCTCTGACCACTGAGGTCATTGACCTGACGGGCAGCCTCATCACTCTTGGCCTTGGTTTCACTGAGTTGGTCTTCAAGGGTCCGGCACATCTTCTCCAGGTTTGTCTGTTTATGATAATGTCCGTTAGAAGCAAAAAGTTAATGAAATTATTGATTCGTTTACAAGATAGCATGAGGGTAAACATCTCACCAACCTTAGATTTAGCAACAGCCTCCATATTGCTGGAGAGATCATCAATCTCCATCTTGTATTCACTCTTCTCCTTTTCAAGTTTCTGCTTGACACGTTGGAGATTGTCAATTTGCTCTCCCAGCTCAGCCACGGTGTCGGCCTGCTTCTTGCGGAGAGCTGACGCAGTGGCTTCGTGCTGCAGGGTGGACTCTTCAAGGTCACGACGCAACTTCTGGAACTCAGCCTCACGCTTTTTGCTCATCTCAATTTGAGCAGCAGTGGCACCACCAGCTTCCTCAAGCCTTTCACTAATCTCTTCAAGTTCCCTGGAGAGATCAGCTCTCTGCTTCTCAATCTTGGCACGAGCTGCACGCTCAGACTCAATCTCTTCCTCCAGTTCCTCAATGCGGGCCTATTGAAAAAAAATATTATATTTTATTAGTAAGACAGAAAATTGCAATAACGCTCAAAGTTTGAGTTGGTGGAGAATAATTAAACCTGAAGCTCCTTGATCTTCTTCTGCAGCTGAGCACCAAGTGATTGTTCATCTTCAATCTTACTAAGAAGTTGACTTGTTTCGAAGTCCTTCCTGATTAAAAAAGAGATTGATGAAAAGAAAGAGTAATCTGAAGTTGGCTGCACACATGGGAATTGAACAGTGATATTTTGCAATATATAATGCCTTTACTTCTTTATCTTCTCATCAGACTGCTGCTTGTCATTCTCCAGATCCATTATGGTCTCCTGGGCCAGCTTCAGGTCACCCTCAAGCTTTCGCTTGGCTCTCTCAAGGTCCATACGGAGCTTCTTTTCTTGCTCCAGAGAACCCTCAAGCTGCCAATTTGAAGTGTGAGGTGAGTATGTGGTAAATGGTCAAATTTCAGTGTGAGAAGTTGTCAAAGGTTGATTTTTGTACTTACATCATCCACTTGCTGTTCAAGCTTAGTCTTTGATTTGGTCAGAGTGTTGACTTTGTCTTCCTCTGCTTGAAGATCATCAAGAGTCTGCTGGTGGGCCTCTTGGAGGGCTTTCTTCTCCTTTGTCAGCTTAGCAAGGGACTCATCCTGAGAGGCCATCTCTTCAGTTAGGTTCTTGACCTGCACATAGAACAAGTTTGACATTAGTGAAGAGTGTAAATAAAATACTTTATTTCCGACAGACTACATTGATTGCCTCTTTATAAATCCCAACCTTGTTCTCGGTGGCATGTTTCTCCTTCTCCACTTTGGCCAAGGTCAGCTCCAGATCATCAATGTCCTTTTTGAGCTCAGAGCACTCATCCTCCAGCTTCCTCTTCTTGGCAGTCAGCTCAGCATTGATTTCCTCTTCATCCTCCAGTCTCTCGGTTGTCTCTTTGAGCTTGGCCTCAAGCTGGATCTTACTTTTGATAAGACCCTCACACCTCTCCTCAGCATCTTCCAGACCCTCACTTCCCTATTGTAAAATAAGATGAAAGCATGACAATATATCATTTGTATTGAAATCACAATGCTGAGACTGGGTAGTGGTTGTGAATATTGAAATGGTACACTATACACTTACAGATGACACTTGCAGCGCCAGGTCATTCCTCTCTTGCACCAGAGACACCATCTTCTCCTCTAGCTCCTTCTTCCTGGCTAATGCCTTTGCACAGTCCACTTTGAGTTTCTCATAGTTTTCCTTCATGTTGGCCAGCTCCTTCTCAGTTTCAGCACTCTTCAGCAGAGGCTTGATCTTGTAGTAAACCTTCATCCAAGGCCAGTGCTTGACATTCATGAATGAGCGTATATTGTACTGGATGGTGTAGACAGACTCCCTACACAAGAACGGTGGTAAAATGTAGCCTTAAATATAGGTTGTATAATTACATGAATTGTATAGAGTAGGGATGTAACTAGCCTATATCAAAATCTTACAATGCGATAATACCCCAATAACAAGTCCAAGTTAACAAGTTACAATATGTGAATATGTGAAATTCCCGTGCACAGCCTTCCAGGTGCTGGTGAGGTGCAGTCATCAATTGATAGACAGGAGAGTGAAGGATCACCGCACACTGGTGGGATTTCTTTGCTGATTTTATTTAGTAGTGAACAACGCGTTTCGCCCATCAGCAAAGAAATCCCACCAGTGTGCGGTGATCCTTCACTCTCCAAGTTACAATATGTATTGCAATACTGCAGAGATGTAACAATATAAATCTCTCAATACGATACCTCGGTAACAAATCAATGGTAAAATATTGATTGTGATATTTCAAAAAAAGGCAAATTAAGACTCGGAAAATAAAAACCATTTACTACCAGATCATTTACTACCAGATCACTGATTTCCTTCGCAGTTCTACATTTTTTTTGGCTACTACTGTATGTTTCACCCTGACTCCGTTTTTCTATGAACTACAACACCAATATCTTACATTAGACAGAAAGTAGCCTAATGGTGCGTTCATAGACAAGTTTAATTGTTCGGTTGATACATAAAATATCTGTGAATTCAAACTCTCCTTTGAAGGCACTGTATAGTTGTCTGTGTGGATGTGTGTGTGTGTAGCCTGTACATGTCTTACCAACTTTGTAAATAGTTTACCATTCATTTTAACTATTGTATTGTTCTTATTTGTATGTCACTTTGGACAAAAGTGTCTGCTAAATACAATAACCATAGCGTGATGAAAATGGACAGATCCCGTCAGCTCAACTCTTATAACAGGTCTAATCAAATATAGACCGGAGGAGGCGCAGATGAAAGAACAGCATGAGAAACACTTGACGCTTGAAACCCTTGTGTTCATGCTCTTTATATTGTCTCGACAACACTGCCATCTACCATTTTTGCTGTAGGCCTAGATCTGTAGAGGCAACCGGCGAGCAGAGCGCAAAGGATAATAGACACACATTGGACGATGGTCTCTGTAATTTTCATTTTCCCTTCATTCTGCTGCACGGCAGCTGAAACTACACAGTTTTTTACCCAGAAGACTTATCGTTTGATACCGTCACATGTCCATGACGATATCGAGACACTTTTGTGAAATTGACAATACTGTTACATCCCTAGTAGAAAGTGTAATAGGATCTTCTCAGACATATTTTTGAGAAATACATTTCATTTAGCAAATAGCAATGCACAATCAATTGAGAGGGATACCGAGGCGGACTATACAATTAATATAGGCCTAATACTATAGCAGTCTTTCAGACTTACCTCCTTTCCATCATCTTTGAAAACTCCCTTCTCATCAGGTATGCACGGCAGAGAGCCTGAGTCATTGTGACCAGGGTTACCAGTTTCTCATCTCGCATCTCCTCAAGGTCACCCAGCAGACCAGCTTTGAAGAACACCTGAGGGATGAATGAAAATATAAGCATCTATCTGACACAGAAAAAGCTGTGCTGTAGTTTGTACTCATGAGATACAGATTATAGATTGCATGAAACCTATCTACCTTTGTGTGTCCAAACATGTATTGCGTGTGATCAACATCAATGGATCCCAAGAGCTTCTCAGCAGCCTTCTTGTTATCAATGAACTGGCCTTCAGGGATGACACTGGCATTTAGCACTTTGTATCTGGACAGAATAAATAAATGTCCATATAGCGCATTAGTTTTTCCTCTCTACATGCAGTATTGAATATGTGTAATACTTCATTGGCTTTCTATGTTCACCTTTGTTTGAAGTCACCATAAAGGATCCTGCTTGGGAAACCCTTTCTGCAGATTCTGATACCCTCCAGCACACCATTGCACCTGAGCTGGTGGATGACCAGGAAGTTCTGCATATAACCTGTCAAATACATGTCATGAGATCTTCTGTTCTCAATGTAATACATGAACAATACACACATCTTTATTGACTACCAAACGCCCTTTACCTGGTTTCTTAATTTCATTTGGAATCAGGCAACGCACAAAGTGAGGATGGGTGCTCCTCAAGTTGGTCATCAGTTTGCCCAAGTTCTCCTGTTGAGATAAGAATGCAATCAAAACATGCCCTCACCTTTCTTTTAGATGATTGATTTGTTTGTTATTGTTTTAATATACACACCCTGAACTGTGATGACACAGTCATCATGGAGCCACCCTTCTTCTTCTTCTTACCACCACCACTCTCTGTTGACAAACATTATTCAATAATTAAATTATATATATATATATATAATTTCATAAATGGGATATTTTTGCATTAGCTTGTAGACTTGTATAGGTGTTTTGTTACCCTCAACAACAGGTGGGTACAAGACAGGCAGGAGTTTTACTCCCGACTTCTGGTACAGCTGCACAACAGAATCGTTCAGTGGATCCTTGTTCTTGTCCAGCCACCCTGTAACATTGTAGTCCACAGTGCCGGCATAGTGCACCATGGAGAAGTGGGCCTCAGGCTTGCCCTTTTTGGGCTTGGGCTTCTCAAAGGCCTTATTTTTACCAAGATGCTGGTCATACAGCTTGTTCTTAAAAGTGGTGTCAGAAGCCTTGGGGAACATGCACTCCTCTTCAAGGATGGCAAAGATTCCCATAGGCTGTTGGAAAAATGAGCTTAGTTTTAAAAGTGGATATTATAAAACAATACAAATCTAGCACTTGGCTCATTTGACTGATTAAAACTGACCTTCTCAATGAGCTCAATGCAAGCAGCTAAGTCCATGCCGAAGTCAATGAACTCCCATACAATGCCTTCTTTCTTGTACTCCTCTTGCTCCAGAACGAACATGGTGTGGTTGAAGAACTGTTGCAGTTTCTCATTGGTGAAGTTGATGCATAGCTGTTCCATGCTGTTGTACTGTGATTGAAAAATAGTTTGTAATATGAATGTCCCCTATTGAAACTATACTACATTGTGGTGTGAGTGAAAAATGGTGTTAACTCATGCTTACATCAAAAATCTCAAAGCCAGCAATATCCAGCACACCGATATAGAACTGTCTTGGCTGTTTAGTGTCCAACATCTCGTTTATACGGATGACCATCCACAAGAACATCCTCTCATAGATGGACTTGGATAAGGCCGCAACTGAGTTATTGACCTGAAACAGAATATTCAAGCAGTGGTCGTCCTATGCTCAGACACCAAAAAGTATAATGCTTATAGGATAAAAGCAGGTCATTTTACTACTAGTAATTCTGTCCAAATACTGCCAAGTGATTTGTGATCTTAAGTGAACTTTTTAGTGACTAAAATAATACCTGCGCCACAGTCTGACCCTTGGTGACATACTCATTTCCGACTTTCACTCTTGGGTAGCACAGAGCCTTTAGCATGTCAGCGGAGTTCAGGCCCAAGAGGTAAGAGATTTTGTCAGCATCTAAAAAAAGTGAAGCATTTTAGTGATTTGAAATTTATAGCGACAAATGTCATACTCTACACTCCAAACAAATTTGGGACAACATATGAAACAAGTTTGTCCACCTCAGTCTCCTCTCCCTAAATATTAACGTTTGTCCAAAATAGTGTTAAGTTAAAGGCTATATGGCTCACAAAAACATAAAGTTGTCTGAGTGACCATTGTTTTGTAAATGTTTGTCTTTAAATGTAGATAGATCCAGAGTGAAATTTAGAACATGAGTATACATACATGAATATACATATGTTGATACAAATAACATGGTGGTATGACAATTCTGTACATGGTGTAGCATCGTTAACGTTACTGTTTGACAATCAGTCGTCCCGGGTTCACTTTCTGAATCTGCCAGTTTTTGTCATTTTTGATAAAAGTGTTTACTAGATATCAGTCATATCTAACTTTAAATTAACATAATAAAATTACCTCAATGACTAAGAGTACCTTGTTGTTATTACTAGAACTGACTGATTGAGTAAAGTGTTGTAACCTACCCTCATTGCCATCAGGCTCAGCCTGCTCCTCACGCTGCTTCTGCTTGAATTTCATGTTGCCATGATGGAGCACAGCACCAGTCAGCTTGTAAATGGTGACTTTCTCATCTGGAGTGAAACCCAGGATGTCAATGGCATCCTAGAATGATAAATGATTTGATTATTTTAAAGGTATCTTCAAGAAATTGAAGAGGGGAAAACCCATTATGGGAAAACTTACATCTGTGGCATCCAACTCCTCTTTGTCATCAATACTCGCCACAGCGATCTGACCCTGACTGCACATTGGGAAGTCATAAGGGTTGGAAGTGATGAGGCACATTTCTGTCGGGATTAGAAAATAATTTTACAAATTCAGAATTACATTTATTGATTTTTAAACGTTTGGTGAATATATTAACCGTACCTATAATTTCAGGCTTGTGGTTGGTCATCATCTGGAAGAAGATGTGGTAGCCTCTCTCATCAGGAAGCTGGAATGACACTCTAGACTTCTCCAGCAGGTCTTTTTACGCAGAGAAAGATGCATTTTCATTTGATACATTTAAGGCAATAAAAGAACATTTCTACTTGGAACAATTACTGTATACTTACAAGTCTCAATATCAGCGCTAGCCAGTTTTCCAGATGTGGCAAAGTGAATTCTGATGAATTTTCCCTGTTTGAGATTACATTTTGATATAACATGTTTTCATTTAGCTCATGCTTTTCACCAAAGCAGGTTACACACAAGGAAATGTTCAAGCATTCAATAAATATTCAAATACTCAGTAATAGACCTAAGAGTAACAATAAATACTGCATGATAAGTTTGAGTTAAAAGAAAAACCCTAAGAAGTCGATTCTATCTAAAAAAAAAAACAAAAAAAAAAAAACATGTAAGAGATTAGATGAGACACTAAACTTACGAAACGTGAAGAGTTGTCATTCCTCACAGTCTTGGCATTACCATAAGCCTCCAGCAGTGGGTTTGCAGCAATAATCTGGTCTTCAAGAGAGCCCTGCAAGTCAATAGATATATTGTGATTGAAGTTACTGTCTGTGTTGGTATGTGATAATTAGCCTATAGACCCTTTCAACAATAAAAACAAAAACAATGCTTGAACGTTCTATTTGATTCCCAATCTACTTCCTCTGCATTAAGATAACATATGGAATGTTAAAACGGAAGCCTTGTGGGGCCAACTATGATGCTGATAATGGAACTCTCTTGAAAGGGTCTATAAATATGCAAGGGGTCTTATACCTTAATTTTTCCACTGCTGCCGGCTTGTGCCTCTGACTTCTTACCACCAGACACTGCAATTGTTGCAAAGTACTGGATGACACGTTTGGTGTTTACAGTCTTGCCAGCACCAGATTCTCCGCTGTATTAAACAGAAGACATTGCAATTTTCTATATCACAATTACAAAGTGTACCAGAAGAGTATACAGAAGATAATGTAAAGGTTTAGCCTTTTAATAATGTAAAATATATAACGTTTTAACCGATGCATGGACACTTACGTGATCAGGACAGACTGATTCTCTCTGTCTGTGGGGCAAAATAGAGATTGACATGAATGGTTAATTTTACATAAATGAATCAAATATATAATGTATTATTCAGTGATGGATTTAAAACTGAAAGCATACCTTGGAGCATGAACTGAAATGCATTGTCAGAGACAGAGAAGATGTGGGGCGGGGCCTCCACACGCTTCTTGCCTCTGTAGGCATTCACCACTTCTGAGTCGTACACTGGGAGCCACTTGTAGGGGTTCACAGTGACACAGAAAAGTCCAGAGTAGGTCTAGAATGAAGAAATAAAGAAAATTGTTTTTTCAGCTTTTAAAATTCATTTTATTTTCTTAATTTGTTTAAAAGTGTAATCTTACATAGATCATCCATGCTGCATAACGCTCTTTGAGGTTATACAGGACAGAGGCTTCATTGAGGTGGGTCATCATGGCCATGTCCTCAATTTTGTCGTATTTGGGAGGATTCAAGGGGAAGACTTCGTCTTCCTTTACTGTCTTTTCCTAAAACCAATGTAGAAAACAGCATTAACAAAGAGATCTATTCAAGAAAATTTCTGTGAAAATGTCATTTTAACATCAGAACAATTTCAACAGCCTTGCTAAAGTACCTCCTTGGTTTCAAGCGTTTCAACAACGACTTTGCCACCTTCCTTCTTTTTAATTGTACCCTTGACGTACAACTCCTCTTTATCAACCACAAAGCAAGCACTCTTTGCATCAAAGGGCCTGGATTGGGCCTCCATTCTCTCCTTCTCAGGCTTACGAAGGTAGATGGAAGCTTTGCCATAGGTGGCCATATCACTGTCCCCCATGGTTGCTGGTTACTGCATTAATCATAAACATGAAGAGCAAACAGTTTCAACATAAAATACTTTGCAAAATCAGACATGTACAGACACGGTACTGTAAATTAAGTGGTTGACAGTCATTAGGGGACAAAACCACAGTTGTTTGTCAGGCCTCATATGGAGCTCATCAATGTACATAGGGTACTCAAACCGCAATTCATTAAAAAGTAAAATACAAAACAGTCCTTTGATATCTAAATAATAGTGGAACCAATTTATTTATTGCATTATTGTCCTGAAATCTAATCCCATCCCCCATTATACTAATTTACACATTGAATATAGGGTTGGCTGTACGGCAGGCGGTAGTAATGACATTGAATAGCAATGTGGTAAATAGGTCAATCTTTTTTCATGCGCCATCTGTAACATCTTGCTCTGATAGCACCACATCCTATACAGTTACAGTAAGTTCTATACAGTGTGTTGATAAAACACATCAAGATATACTTAAGTAGTATATCTTGATGTGTTTATAAATGCATGGATTCCAGTTACTGCTACTGGAAGAAACTGGAATCCATGCATTTCCACTGAATTATTTTTGGAATCTGATCCCTTATCATACCTGTTCATTCTTACTCGTTGCTCGACTTATCGTGACTAAATTCAAGATGGCTGCAAACGCTAAACTTTGTTAAGATACTGTCTGTATAAATCGTCTTGTAAGTAAACTACCAGTGCTTTTTCAAAGTTCTCAATGTCTAGTTTTAAATGTCAGGGCCCTCGGAAGTCTACCAATGAAGTGTGGAGATACATTGAGCCTCGTAAATGGGTGTAAAACAGTGATTTATTTGCATGGCTAGCCCGATGTAACCTGGCAATAGCCAGATGAATTTCGCTCCGCCTAGCTCCACTCATCCATCTGGAACCGATCCATTGAAGTGTTGCTTCAGAAGGCTGGGCCTAATCAAAAAATGCTTGCATATGATTGAATAAGCCACTTGTCCGTCATCTATTGACGTGCTACTTCAACCACTCACATCGAAGCCAACCCGTGACGCTAATAACATACTCACAGTCCTTTCTACGCTATGTCACATCTATGAAACTCCTGCCCTGCGTCCTGATTGGCTAAACCATAAAGTTGGTTGGAGAAATCACTCTCAATGGAAGAGGTCCCAGATGGATGTGAGTGAAGCTAGGCGGAGCTAAGTGGAACGACATTCATCTGGCTAGGGTCAGGTTAAGCCCGATGCCGAAGCACCACTATTGAAAAAGCTGTTGGTAGCATCGGCTAACTACTGCTACTGGAAGAAACTGGAATCCATGCATTTCCACTGAATTATTTTTGGAATCTGATCCCTTATCATACCTGTTCATTCTTACTCGTTGCTCGACTTATCGTGACTAAATTCAAGATGGCTGCAAACGCTAAACTTCGTGAAGATACTGTCTGTATAAATCGTCTTGTAAGTAAACTACCAGTGCTTTTTCAAAGTTCTCAATGTCTCGATTTAAATGTCAGGGCCTTCGGAAGTCTACCAATGAAGTGTGGAGATACATTGAGCCTCGTAAATGGGTGTAAAACAGTGATTTATTTGCATGGCTAGCCCGATGTAACCTGGCAATAGCCAGATGAATTTCGCTCCGCCTAGCTCCACTCATCCATCTGGAACCGATCCATTGAAGTGTTGCTTCAGAAGGCTGGGCCTAATCAAAAAATGCTTGCATATGATTGAATAAGCCACTTGTCCGTCATCTATTGACGTGCTACTTCAACCACTCACATCGAAGCCAACCTGTGACGCTAATAACATACTCACAGTCCTTTCTACGCTATGTCACATCTATGAAACTCCCGCCCTGCGTCCTGATTGGCTAAACCATAAAGTTGGTTGGAGAAATCACTCTCAATGGAAGAGGTCCCAGATGGATGTGAGTGAAGCTAGGCGGAGCTAAGTGGAACGACATTCATCTGGCTAGGGTCAGGTTAAGCCCGATGCCGAAGCACCACTATTGAAAAAGCTGTTGGTAGCATTGGCTAACTAGCGCCAGATTTTGGAGTGCAGGGGACAAGCCGAGATGGGCTATGAGACATACGTTCACACTTGGTATCATGTTTCAATACACTTTAGGTCAATATCACACCGGAATTCTCCTTTAAAACATAATAATTTTTTTTAACATGCAATAGCCAAGCTAGTAATGCATGATATCCAATGTAGTGGCTACATTGTTAATCAATATTTACAGCTTAAAAAGAAATCAGTTCTAATACTAACTAGATTAGTATTACTACTGTAGTTACTTTTAACATGGGAGGTCAACATATTTGGATTTTTGTTGGCCATCTTGGATTTTTGGTATTACAAATGCAGTTACAACTGCTCACCACTGGGAGGAAGGCTATGTTTGGAGTGGAGAAGTTTGGTGTGATATTGACCTAAAGTGTGTTGAAACATGATACCGAGTGTGAACTTTTGTCTCATAGCTCATCTCGGCTTGTCCCCTGCACTCCGAAATCTGGCGCTAGTTAGTCGATGCTACCAACAGGTTTTCAATGGGGGTGCCTCGGGCATCGGGCTAGCCATGCAAATAAATCACTGTTTTACACCATTTACGAGGCTCAAAGTAGCTCCACACTTCATTGGTAGACTTCCGAGGGCCCTGACATTTAAAAAGAGACATTGAGAACTTTGAAAAAGCACTGGTAGTTTATTTACAAGATGGCCTATACAGACAGTACCTTCAGGAAGTTTACCGTTCGCCGCCATCTTGAATTTAGTCATGATAAGTCGAGCGACGAGTACGAATGAATAGGTATGATAAGGGATCAGATTCCAAAAATAATTCCGTGGAAATGCATGGATTCCAGTTGCTGCAACTGGAAGTTCACACTCGGCATCATGTTTCAACACACTTTAGGTCAATATCACGCCGAACTTCTCCTTTAAGCAGTAGTGTCTACTGAAGTGGCTGATATGCAGTTACACCACTGCAACCCATACATTTACAGGGAAATGGCTTTTGAATAGCTGTCCACTGTAGTGACCATGCGGTACAGGGTTAATTGACTCTGATGATGATGTAACTTTTCCAAGTTTTCCATTTCCCTGTTAAAGTCTGTCCTGTGATATTAGGTAATTAATGGTGTAGTAGGCATATTGGACACTGTCTGCAAAGATTGCATGTGTCTATACAAATAAGACATTGAAAGGAGCTACAACTGTGCCATAGCAATAATCTTTAATGCTCCAAGAAAGATTTACTTTACTAGAATGTAAGTAGCTTGTTTTAATTGTTTAGCTGTTCAGATAAATCAGATGTATTGTAAATCAGATGTACCTTACCTTTTCCTTCCAAAAGAAGATGAAATTTCCACAGTTGTTATGAATATCTAAAAATGATTTAAAAATAAAAATACAAATAATAGTATTTTAGTATATCAAAAAATGTAATTTAGTAATTGTTAGTTAAAAGTGTATTAGTAGAGATGACACATTCTCTAATAGGAGCCACCTCCTTTCGGTGTCTGTGTCTGTGAAAGACTTACTGTGCACTGGAACCCCCCTTTCTGCAGCCCTCCCATACTCCAAGCAGGCCCTTTTATTGACCCTTTTCTGTCAACTAAGCAGATCTCTAATAAGGCAAGATGTGTTTGATTGATGTGTTTGGAAACATTTGATATGCTCATTATGATACAAATCTGTGGTTATTTTTAACTGAGCAGAAAAAAATATGAATAATAAGTTAATGGAAGCGGCTCATTGAGCAATGTTGCCCCTGAATATGTTTTATCAACAGAACAGTTGGCATATACTTTGATGCCAGTGTTCTACAAATGCAATTGTTATCATATAGCACAATTATAGAGCAATGTCTGCCCCATACGACTGTTTGTCTATGCATTTTTACTTTTAAGGCCAAGGGCTTTCTTGTTTGTATTTATGTGTCTGGCAACTTTGTGTGAGTTTTCATTGGTTTGTGAATCAGTTTACTAAATTTTGTTTCTCATTCCCATGTTGGCTTCCTGAAATTAATTGCATATAAATAATATATCCATCACATATTAATGTGCTGCATTCTATTTATGCCACACATAAGTAGCAAGTTTTGCTTTGGCAGTGATTTAAATAGTAACTTTTAGGGCAATATTCCAAAAGTGAAGAGCTCAGCAGTTTTATTGCTGGTGTTTGGTGACAGATTTCTTCTAAGCTCCATAGATGCCTGGACACACTGCACTACCAAAAGTGCAAAACGGACAGTACAGTTAAGAAATTAAAGCTTAAAATTAGGTATCACAAATAATAAGAAACAAGCCTGAACCAGCTTCCATCATTGTTGAAACACCATGCTGTCATATATATTTATTATTAGACTGTGCATTATGTTCCATTCAGTTTGAAGGCGATTGTATCATCCCAGTGTGTTGGAAACTGATTCAGCTTACATTGCAAAAATTAAATCTAACCAAGTGTTATTAATCTTATATTGACTGATTTTAAGAAGTCTTCATCAAGTCAAATTTGCTCAACAACACACTTGTGGTGGTTCCAGTTCGTGAGGTGGTTCCCGTTCTTCCTGTGCCAGAGGATGAGTGGTTGACGGACGAGGAGTGGGACACTAAAGGTGTGAGACCCTCTAGATGCCCTTGAGTGACAGCCTTGGCGCCCGTTCTGGTTCCTCGCCAGGCTCCAGTTTCGGCTCCTTCTCGCACTTCATTCCTGGCTGTTCTGGCTCCTCAGCACTCTGTAGCGCTGCCCATTCACGATTCTCCTCACTCTCACTCTCTATCATGTTTATGCATTGAGCTGACTCGTCAGTCTGATCTTGCCAATGGTGTTCAATTAACACATACATTTTGCCTAGTTGTTAAACTGGCTTTAGTAAACTTAAGACTCTGCACGTTGTTCACCCAAATTAGAGGCCCATCATTGCACATAAAGGATCCAAGCAACTTTCAGAGTTAATGAGTTCAGAGTCTAAGCATTTTTCACCTGGATGCTTGTTGCATCGTTAAATATGCACATTATTAAATAGTTTTGTATTGCATAGCAATATGTTCTTCCTTGAGGACACTGAAACTGACACATTTTAAAAGCATGAAAACCTTTTCACCACATTAGACATTTTTTAGAGTAAGCTGACCTTTAGTGTGTGAGTTACCCATGATCATTATGGTTTATTTGTCAAGTAAGAAATATCAAGTGAATAATGCAAAAGTTTACCCCTTCATTACCAGGTCCTGACTTCATAATAGGACATTCTTTGGCTACACATATAATTTCAAGAAATGTTATTGTTAGGGAGCTAACTTTGGGGGTAGAATTGTCTTATAAAGATTTGTACATACTCGAAGAGGTATGCACAAATATATGTGTATTTGTAAATACAAAAACACAAATACACAAATATATAAAGTAATTTGTACAAATATGCGTGTATTTGTAAATATATTTTTGACATCTACAAATAAATATGTTTGGTTTTGTGTGTGGGAGGCGTTGGATTCTGCATTTGTGGATCGCATTTACAAATTATGTATTAATAATTTATTAATTATGTTTACAAATACGTATATTTGTACAAATGACTTTATATATTTGTGTATTTGTGTTTTTGTATTTACAAATAGGCCTACACATATATTTGTGCATACCTCTTCGAGTATGTAGGCTACAAATCTTTATGAGACAATTCTACTCCCATAATTTGCTGAATAAGTAGAATAAAACTGTACTGTAAAAAGATAGTACTACCAGCTTCTTACCATACAACTTCTAACAGATTTACTTTTCCATGCAATCAACAAATACTTTTACAATGTACATTCTGCAACTTTATTAAGTTAAAGGAGTCATAGAATGGATGAACGGAGTATTTTATTTTGTTCTCTAAGGTTAACATAGAAGGTATGCAACTTCATAAAAATGCTCAGATGATATTTTACATTTTTTTTTAATTGAGGACAGGCCAATTATCAGTTCTGTCCATCATTGCTGGTAGGTAAAATAACTGCAATTAAATAGTCTTTATTAAATGCTCTCCAAATGCTGTATATTAATCCATCTTGTTATTATGACTTAAAACTGTCATGAAACCCTATGTTGTTTTCTGCAGGGTGGACAGTAACTATCTAGCCTGACGAGCCAGACCCACATTAAAATGTAGGGTCTGGGCACTCACCGTTGGCAGTGCTCAGTCCGAGGGGCGGGATAACCGGACAGCGCTATGAGTCCCATGCGTTTTCCCGCCAGCGGAGCTAGTTTGCTAGTTCAAACTTTTGCCAACTTAAAAAAAGCTTAACTCGTGTCACACTGTTGGCCAACAGCAACATCCATCTTCTTTGTTTTCAAGTAGCAGAGAATTCAAGCCAAACCGTTGCAACTCTGCCATCAATCATTATGTTAAGCCCGCCTATCGACTCTATACACGATTTGATTGGCCTGACAGAAGTTTAATTTTTCGAGCTCACAAGCCAACGGAGAGTTGCTAGACTAGCCCTGGAAGCAAATGTAATTTGCTGCCGCTAGGGTGCGTCTAGATTTCTAGGCTAGTAACTATCTACATTTACTTGATTACTGTACTTATCATCTGTACTTTGTTTGAGTATTACAGTAAGTAATTCTTTAAATGCAATAATACAAGAGACCATATAGAGGGTCATTCTATGAAACGGGTGCCTTTTCCACTATAAAACTGTCAACACATTTTCATCAAAAGTAAACTTATTTTCAATTTAACCACAGCATTAAAGACATGATTACCCTCCAAAAAAAATCATATCTGCCCACCTCAGACAGACGTTTTTTATACATAAAAATGTATTGGATTGAAATGTAATGAATGTGACGGGGTGGTAAATTTCACTGTGCACTGGAACCCCCCTTTCTGCAGCCCTCCCATACTCCAAGCAGGCCCTTTTATTGGCCCTTTTCTGTCAACTAAGCAGATCTCTAATAAGGCAAGATGTGTTTGATTGATGTGTTTGGAAACATTTGATATGCTCATTATGATACAAATCTGTGGTTATTTTTAACTGAGCAGAAAAAAATATGAATAATAAGTTAATGGAAGCGGCTCATTGAGCAATGTTGCCCCTGAATATGTTTTATCAACAGAACAGTTGGCATATACTTTGATGCCAGTGTTCTACAAATGCAATTGTTATCATATAGCACAATTATAGAGCAATGTCTGCCCCATACGACTGTTTGTCTATGCATTTTTACTTTTATGGCCAAGGGCTTTCTTGTTTGTATTTATGTGTCTGGCAACTTTGTGTGAGTTTTCATTGGTTTGTGAATCAGTTTACTAAATTTTGTTTCTCATTCCCATGTTGGCTTCCTGAAATTAATTGCATATAAATAATATATCCATCACATATTAATGTGCTGCATTCTATTTATGCCACACATAAGTAGCAAGTTTTGCTTTGGCAGTGATTTAAATAGTAACTTTTAGGGCAATATTCCAAAAGTGAAGAGCTCAGCAGTTTTATTGCTGGTGTTTGGTGACAGATTTCTTCTAAGCTCCATAGATGCCTGGACACACTGCACTACCAAAAGTGCAAAACGGACAGTACAGTTAAGAAATTAAAGCTTAAAATTAGGTATCACAAATAATAAGAAACAAGCCTGAACCAGCTTCCATCATTGTTGAAACATGCTGTCATATATATTTATTATTAGACTGTGTATTATGTTCCGTTCAGTTTGAAGACGATTGTATCATCCCAGTGTGTTGGAAACTGATTCAGCTTACATTGCAAAAATTAAATCTAACCAAGTGTTATTAATCTTATATTGACTGATTTTAAGAAGTCTTCATCAAGTCAAATTTGCTCAACAACACACTTGTGGTGGTTCCAGTTCGTGAGGTGGTTCCCGTTCTTCCTGTGCCAGAGGATGAGTGGTTGACGGACGAGGAGTGGGACACTAAAGGTGTGAGACCCTCTAGATGCCCTTGAGTGACAGCCTTGGCGCCCGTTCTGGTTCCTCGCCAGGCTCCAGTTTCGGCTCCTTCTTGCACTTCATTCCTGGCTGTTCTGGCTCCTCAGCACTCTGTAGGGCCACCCATTCACGATTCTCCTCACTCTCACTCTCTAGTTATCATGTTTATGCATTGAGCTGACTCGTCAGTCTGATCTTGCCAATGGTGTTCAATTAACACATACATTTTGCCTAGTTGTTAAACTGGCTTTAGTAAACTTAAGACTCTGCACGTTGTTCACCCAAATTAGAGGCCCATCATTGCACATAAAGGATCCAAGCAACTTTCAGAGTTAATGAGTTCAGAGTCTAAGCATTTTTCACCTGGATGCTTGTTGCATCGTTAAATATGCACATTATTAAATAGTTTTGTATTGCATAGCAATATGTTCTTCCTTGAGGACACTGAAACTGACACATTTTAAAAGCATGAAAACCTTTTCACCACATTAGACATTTTTTAGAGTAAGCTGACCTTTAGTGTGTGAGTTACCCATGATCATTATGGTTTATTTGTCAAGTAAGAAATATCAAGTGAATAATGCAAAAGTTTACCCCTTCATTACCAGGTCCTGACTTCATAATAGGACATTCTTTGGCTACACATATAATTTCAAGAAATGTTATTGTTAGGGAGCTAACTTTGGGGGTAGAATTGTCTTATAAAGATTTGTACATACTCGAAGAGGTATGCACAAATATATGTGTATTTGTAAATACAAAAACACAAATACACAAATATATAAAGTAATTTGTACAAATATGCGTGTATTTGTAAATATATTTTTGACATCTACAAATAAATATGTTTGGTTTTGTGTGTGGGAGGCGTTGGATTCTGCATTTGTGGATCGCATTTACAAATTATGTATTAATAATTTATTAATTATGTTTACAAATACGTATATTTGTACAAATGACTTTATATATTTGTGTATTTGTGTTTTTGTATTTACAAATAGGCCTACACATATATTTGTGCATACCTCTTCGAGTATGTAGGCTACAAATCTTTATGAGACAATTCTACTCCCATAATTTGCTGAATAAGTAGAATAAAACTGTACTGTAAAAAGATAGTACTACCAGCTTCTTACCATACAACTTCTAACAGATTTACTTTTCCATGCAATCAACAAATACTTTTACAATGTACATTCTGCAACTTTATTAAGTTAAAGGAGTCATAGAATGGATGAACGGAGTATTTTATTTTGTTCTCTAAGGTTAACATAGAAGGTATGCAACTTCATAAAAATGCTCAGATGATATTTTACATTTTTTTTTAATTGAGGACAGGCCAATTATCAGTTCTGTCCATCATTGCTGGTAGGTAAAATAACTGCAATTAAATAGTCTTTATTAAATGCTCTCCAAATGCTGTATATTAATCCATCTTGTTATTATGACTTAAAACTGTCATGAAACCCTATGTTGTTTTCTGCAGGGTGGACAGTAACTATCTAGCCTGACGAGCCAGACCCACATTAAAATGTAGGGTCTGGGCACTCACCGTTGGCAGTGCTCAGTCCGAGGGGCGGGATAACCGGACAGCGCTATGAGTCCCATGCGTTTTCCCGCCAGCGGAGCTAGTTGGCTAGTTCAAACTTTTGCCAACTTAAAAAAAGCTTAACTCGTGTCACACTGTTGGCCAACAGCAACATCCATCTTCTTTGTTTTCAAGTAGCAGAGAATTCAAGCCAAACCGTTGCAACTCTGCCATCAATCATTATGTTAAGCCCGCCTATCGACTCTATACACGATTTGATTGGCCTGACAGAAGTTTAATTTTTCGAGCTCACAAGCCAACGGAGAGTTGCTAGACTAGCCCTGGAAGCAAATGTAATTTGCTGCCGCTAGGGTGCGTCTAGATTTCTAGGCTAGTAACTATCTACATTTACTTGATTACTGTACTTATCATCTGTACTTTGTTTGAGTATTACAGTAAGTAATTCTTTAAATGCAATAATACAAGAGACCATATAGAGGGTCATTCTATGAAACGGGTGCCTTTTCCACTATAAAACTGTCAACACATTTTCATCAAAAGTAAACTTATTTTCAATTTAACCACAGCATTAAAGACATGATTACCCTCCAAAAAAAATCATATCTGCCCACCTCAGACAGACGTTTTTTATACATAAAAATGTATTGGATTGAAATGTAATGAATGTGACGGGGTGGTAAATTTCACTGTGCACTGGAACCCCCCTTTCTGCAGCCCTCCCATACTCCAAGCAGGCCCTTTTATTGGCCCTTTTCTGTCAACTAAGCAGATCTCTAATAAGGCAAGATGTGTTTGATTGATGTGTTTGGAAACATTTGATATGCTCATTATGATACAAATCTGTGGTTATTTTTAACTGAGCAGAAAAAAATATGAATAATAAGTTAATGGAAGCGGCTCATTGAGCAATGTTGCCCCTGAATATGTTTTATCAACAGAACAGTTGGCATATACTTTGATGCCAGTGTTCTACAAATGCAATTGTTATCATATAGCACAATTATAGAGCAATGTCTGCCCCATACGACTGTTTGTCTATGCATTTTTACTTTTAAGGCCAAGGGCTTTCTTGTTTGTATTTATGTGTCTGGCAACTTTGTGTGAGTTTTCATTGGTTTGTGAATCAGTTTACTAAATTTTGTTTCTCATTCCCATGTTGGCTTCCTGAAATTAATTGCATATAAATAATATATCCATCACATATTAATGTGCTGCATTCTATTTATGCCACACATAAGTAGCAAGTTTTGCTTTGGCAGTGATTTAAATAGTAACTTTTAGGGCAATATTCCAAAAGTGAAGAGCTCAGCAGTTTTATTGCTGGTGTTTGGTGACAGATTTCTTCTAAGCTCCATAGATGCCTGGACACACTGCACTACCAAAAGTGCAAAACGGACAGTACAGTTAAGAAATTAAAGCTTAAAATTAGGTATCACAAATAATAAGAAACAAGCCTGAACCAGCTTCCATCATTGTTGAAACATGCTGTCATATATATTTATTATTAGACTGTGTATTATGTTCCGTTCAGTTTGAAGACGATTGTATCATCCCAGTGTGTTGGAAACTGATTCAGCTTACATTGCAAAAATTAAATCTAACCAAGTGTTATTAATCTTATATTGACTGATTTTAAGAAGTCTTCATCAAGTCAAATTTGCTCAACAACACACTTGTGGTGGTTCCAGTTCGTGAGGTGGTTCCCGTTCTTCCTGTGCCAGAGGATGAGTGGTTGACGGACGAGGAGTGGGACACTAAAGGTGTGAGACCCTCTAGATGCCCTTGAGTGACAGCCTTGGCGCCCGTTCTGGTTCCTCGCCAGGCTCCAGTTTCGGCTCCTTCTTGCACTTCATTCCTGGCTGTTCTGGCTCCTCAGCACTCTGTAGGGCCACCCATTCACGATTCTCCTCACTCTCACTCTCTAGTTATCATGTTTATGCATTGAGCTGACTCGTCAATCTGATCTTGCCAATGGTGTTCAATTAACACATACATTTTGCCTAGTTGTTAAACTGGCTTTGGTAAACTTAAGACTCTGCACGTTGTTCACCCAAATTAGAGGCCCATCATTGCACATAAAGGATCCAAGCAACTTTCAGAGTTAATGAGTTCAGAGTCTAAGCATTTTTCACCTGGATGCTTGTTGCATCTTTAAATATGCACATTATTAAATAGTTTTGTATTGCATAGCAATATGTTCTTCCTTGAGGACACTGAAACTGACACATTTTAAAAGCATGAAAACCTTTTCACCACATTAGACATTTTTTAGAGTAAGCTGACCTTTAGTGTGTGAGTTACCCATGATCATTATGGTTTATTTGTCAAGTAAGAAATATCAAGTGAATAATGCAAAAGTTTACCCCTTCATTACCAGGTCCTGACTTCATAATAGGACATTCTTTGGCCACACATATAATTTCAAGAAATGTTATTGTTAGGGAGCTAACTATGGGGGTAGAATTGTCTTATAAAGATTTGTACATACTCGAAGAGGTATGCACAAATATATGTGTATTTGTAAATACAAAAACACAAATACACAAATATATAAAGCAATTTGTACAAATATGTGTGTATTTGTAAATATATTTTTGAGATCTACAAATAAATATGTTTGGTTTTGTGTGTGGGAGGCGTTGGATTCTGCATTTGTGGATTTGTGAATCGCTATGTGGATTTGTGGATGACATAATTTTGAGACTTTCCTATCGCACAGCGATCCACAAACTATGGGGGTAGAATTGTCTCATAAAGATTTGTAGCCTAAATACTCTGTAAGGCCCGTCTTTTGCCCAAACCTTATGCATTTCTAAAGAATGCCTTTTGCAGTCAATTTACATGTGTGGATGCCTGTGTTTGATCTGTATTGTCTTAGCTGGCCATGGCCAAAGATCCCCAACACCCGCTCATGCATAAAGTGACCATTTGCTCCTTGTTCTGGTCCCTCTACTGAGAGATAATTCAGTCCTGGGCCTACTTGATGTCTTCTGGTGAGATAGGCCAACCTCATTATCATACAGTATTGCTCTGTAAATATGTGTTGTGAATAATACATTCATGTTTGGTCTTGAATTAATACTTGTAATGTGGGCAACAGTCTGATTATGGTTTTGATACAATTCAATGTATCTGTGCATAGTTGTAGATTAAGAATTAAACTGCAGCATAAAGTTATGATATCCACCTGGGCCACACCCATCCACCTCAGACAACAAAGGCTCTGATGAGTCGGGGGTGGCCCAAGTGAATGATAAAAGTGGAGGCTCTGGTCCTCCAGGGTTCTTCTGTCTTCTGGTCTTTTTCTGTCTTCTTTCCCATCTTCTCTTCTTTTCCACCTTGGACCTCTTCTCTGGGTCTCTCTTTTCCCCCTCTCTCACTCTTCCTCTCTCTCTCTGTCTCCCTTTGTCTTTCTCTCTCTCTCTCTCTCTCTCTTTCTCTCTCCCCCTTTCTCTATCTCTGGGTTTGTATTGTTTTATCTGGTGTATCTGTTATCTCTAACTTGTCAAGTTTATCTCTGTGAATTGGTTAAGTTTCCTTTGTTACCATTTGCTACTTTGTTACAGTAGACCATGTGAGTTTACTTGTACATTCAACTGAAGTGATATGGGTTACATTTACCTTTAAGACTTAATGCCTATTAAATTGTTCATTTGCCTACCAATCGGATAACTTCAATTCTCGTAGTGTGCCATGCCATTCTCCTCCATAGCTGATAAACTAGTTACTTGGTAATTGATTGGTGATACAAATTATTAATCAAATGGAGTCAGATTAACGAGTATGTAATAATATCATTGCCATTTAACTCTTCACCCTATTTGTCCACACAAGCTCTTTCAAGTGAGGATATAGCTCGACGTCTCTATGTTTCTGAGAGAATATAGACATATCATTTATGAGCGTCTTCTTACAACTCAAAGAGGTATGCACAAATATATGTGTATTTGTAAATACAAAAACACAAATACACAAATATATAAAGTAATTTGTACAAATATGCATGTATTTGTAAATATATTTTTGACATCTACAAATAAATATGTTTGGTTTTGTGTGTGGGAGGCGTTGGATTCTGCATTTGTGGATTGCATTTACAAATTATGTATTAATAATTTATTAATTATGTTTACAAATACGCATATTTGTACAAATGACTTTATATATTTGTGTATTTGTGTTTTTGTATTTACAAATAGGCCTACACATATATTTGTGCATACCTCTTCGAGTATGTAGGCTACAAATCTTTATGATACAATTCTACTCCCATAATTTGCTGAATAAGTAGAATAAAACTGTACTGTAAAAAGATAGTAATACCAGCTTCTTACCATACAACTTCTAACAGATGTACTTTTCCATGCAATCAACAAATACTTTTACAATGTACATTCTGCAACTTTATTAAGTTAAAGGAGTCATAGAATGGATGAACGGAGTATTTTATTTTGTTCTCTAAGGTTAACATAGAAGGTATGCAACTTCATAAAAATGCTCAGATGATATTTTACATTTTTTTTTAATTGAGGACAGGCCAATTATCAGTTCTGTCCATCATTGCTGGTAGGTAAAATAACTGCAATTAAATAGTCTTTATTAAATGCTGTCCAAATGCTGTATATTAATCCATCTTGTTATTATGACTTAAAACTGTCATGAAACCCTATGTTGTTTTCTGCAGGGTGGACAGTAACTATCTAGCCTGACGAGCCAGACCCACATTAAAATGTAGGGTCTGGGCACTCACCGTTGGCAGTGCTCAGTCCGAGGGGCGGGATAATCGGACAGCGCTATGAGTCCCATGCGTTTTCCCACCAGCGGAGCTAGTTGGCTAGTTCAAACTTTTACCAACTTAAAAAAAGCTTAACTCGTGTCACACTGTTGGCCAACAGCAACATCCATCTTCTTTGTTTTCAAGTAGCAGGGAATTCAAGCCAAACCGTTGCAACTCTGCCATCAATCATTATGTTAAGCCCGCCTATCGACTCTATACACGATTTGATTGGCCTGACAGAAGTTTAATTTTTCGAGCTCACAAGCCAACGGAGAGTTGCTAGACTAGCCCTGGAAGCAAATGTAATTTGCTGCCGCTAGGGTGCGTCTAGAGTTCTAGGCTAGTAACTATCTACATTTACTTGATTACTGTACTTATCATCTGTACTTTGTTTGAGTATTACAGTAAGTAATTCTTTAAATGCAATAATACAAGAGACCATATAGAGGGTCATTCTATGAAACGGGTGCCTTTTCCACTATAAAAATGTCAACACATTTTCATCAAAAGTAAACTTATTTTCAATTTAACCACAGCATTAAAGACATGATTACCCTCCAAAAAAATCATATCTGCCCACCTCAGACAGACGTTTTTTATACATAAAAATGTATTGGATTGAAATGTAATGAATGTGACGGAGTGGTAAATTTCACTGTGCACTGGAACCCCCCTTTCTGCAGCCCTCCCATACTCCAAGCAGGCCCTTTTATTGACCCTTTTCTGTCAACAAAGCAGATCTCTAATAAGGCAAGATGTGTTTGATTGATGTGTTTGGAAACATTTGATATGCTCATTATGATACAAATCTGTGGTTATTTTTAACTGAGCAGAAAAAATTTTGAATAATAAGTTAATGGAAGCTGCTCATTGAGCAATGTTGCCCCTGAATATGTTTTATCAACAGAACAGTTGGCATATACTTTGATGCCAGTGTTCTACAAATGCAATTGTTATCATATAGCACAATTATAGAGCAATGTCTGCCCCATACGACTGTTTGTCTATGCATTTTTACTTTTATGGCCAAGGGCTTTCTTGTTTTTATTTATGTGTCTGGCAACTTTGTGTGAGTTTTCATTGGTTTGTGAATCAGTTTACTAAATTTTGTTTCTCATTCCCATGTTGGCTTCCTGAAATTAATTGCATATAAATAATATATCCATCACATATTAATGTGCTGCATTCTATTTATGCCACACATAAGTAGCAAGTTTTGCTTTGGCAGTGATTTAAATAGTAACTTTTAGGGCAATATTCCAAAAGTGAAGAGCTCAGCAGTTTTATTGCTGGTGTTTGGTGACAGATTTCTTCTAAGCTCCATAGATGCCTGGACACACTGCACTACCAAAAGTGCAAAACGGACAGTACAGTTAAGAAATTAAAGCTTAAAATTAGGTATCACAAATAATAAGAAACAAGCCTGAACCAGCTTCCATCATTGTTGAAACACTATGCTGTCATATATATTTATTATTAGACTGTGTATTATGTTCCGTTCAGTTTGAAGGCGATTGTATCATCCCAGTGTGTTGGAAACTGATTCAGCTTACATTGCAAAAATTAAATCTAACCAAGTGTTATTAATCTTATATTGACTGATTTTAAGAAGTCTTCATCAAGTCAAATTTGCTCAACAACACACTTGTGGTGGTTCCAGTTCGTGAGTTGGTTCCCGTTCTTCCTGTGCCAGAGGATGAGTGGTTGACGGACGAGGAGTGGGACACTAAAGGTGTGAGACCCTCTAGATGCCCTTGAGTGACAGCCTTGGCGCCCGTTCTGGTTCCTCGCCAGGCTCCAGTTTCGGCTCCTTCTCGCACTCCATTCCGTGCTGTTCTGGCTCCTCAGCACTCTGTAGGGCCACCCATTCACAATTCTCCTCACTCTCACTCTCTAGTTATCATGTTTATGCATTGAGCTGACCCGTCAGTCTGATCTTGCCAATGGTGTTCAATTAACACATAGATTTTGCCTAGTTGTTAAACTGGCTTTAGTAAACTTAAGAATCTGCACGTTGTTCACCCAAATTAGAGACCCATCATTGCACATAAAGGATCCAAGCAACTTTCAGAGTTAATGAGTTCAGAGTCTAAGCATTTTTCACCTGGATGCTTGCTGCATCTTTAAATATGCACATTATTAAATAGTTTTGTATTGCATAGCAATATGTTCTTCCTTGAGGACACTGCAACTGACACATTTTAAAAGCATGAAAACCTTTTCACCACATTAGACATTTTTTAGAGTAAGCTGACCTTTAGTGTGTGAGTTACCCATGATCATTATGGTTTATTTGTCAAGTAAGAAATATCAAGTGAATAATGCAAAAGTTTACCCCTTCATTACCAGGTCCTGACTTCATAATATGACATTCTTTGGCCACACATATAATTTCAAGAAATGTTATTGATAGGGACTGCTCAATTCTCTTCAAGACAGTTTACGTTCTTGGTGTCTGCTTCGTCCAACAAACTACGACAAAACGGATGTTTTTCTACCAAACCCAATAAACAATTCATTTGTATTTTCTATTTGAATGGAGCATCTAACTGAAGTCTGTTTTTAACGACTCGTCTAGATAAGTAAGCAAGTAAGCTGGCGTTACCTGTCATGAATTAGCAACACACAAGTTGCTATATCTAGAGAGGACATTACGTTTAACTGTAGTTAGTTTGATAATATTGGTATTACGTTGAGTAAGTTCATAACTCGATTAACCGATTAACCGAGGATTCAGTAGGTAAGTTATATTACGTTAGCTAGACCTCAGGAATGTTTCTAGGTTCACGGTTGTGTGCAGTGTCGGCGGTAGTGCAAAGCCTTCACACTCAAATTGTCAGCCACCTTTTGCGATAGCCTTTAGCGATAATATGCCTAATGTCAAGTATAATGCTGCTGCGCGGCGGTCATATAGGTTTAGTCAGATTTTTTTTCTTTTTTTTTTCGCATGTCCAAATTTCCGTCAAGGATTCCCGGGACACTGAAAGACCGGGGTAGACGAAACTTGGTGGGCATGTAACCCCACATGGATAGCATGGAACCATCGTTTTTCGTTTTGATCTGTAGCTCCCCCGCTGGACTGCACCCCCCCGAAAGGAGGGTAGGGCAGACACAGTTTTCTGTGAATATCTTGAGAACCGTAGGGCCTAGGATGACCAATTTTTTCCGTATGTTTGCCTCCAGGGGTCATGTTAACCCATTCCATGTGCACACATGTGCATAAACAGATACACACGCACACACATACATTCACAGTAATCATACGTATGACACATACTCACACAGTAGACATATGTACGCATGCATGCACATGCACATGCACAAACACACATACGCAGGCAAACACACAAGCACGCACACACACACATAAACATAAACGTGTACACGCACACATGCACACAATTCAAGAATTTCTCAGAATTATGAACAGGCAAGATGGGGGTGGGGTTGTATAAAATGAATTTTACATGTGAAATCTATGAACTAATCATGTTTTGGTACTTGTTGTCTAGCAGATACCAGTGAGAATTGAGTGTGGATAATGCAATTTAGTGAGACAGTTAGAATCATATAGGCCTTTCAGCGTGATTTATTTTTGTGAAAAAAATGTGCTGGACTGGGCGGCGGTCATATTTTGTACTGCTCTGCGGTACATCTAGTTCTGAAAATAACAAACATTTGATAAAAATGTAAAATTCATGTGGTGATATTTTAGATGTTTATAGCATGTTGGTCAATCCGGACACATGGAAATGGCCATGTACTTGTGGAAAATGGTTAGAAATAGTATGCACTAGTAGTAGAGACTTTGGCTCTAGTTTGTGCCTTCTGTATTTCATCATATGTTCTGGGTGCAAATGGCCCAATTCATAGAAATGACCCCATTCATAAAATGAACCAAGACTATTTTTTCAGTAGTTCAATTTAAACTTGACTGTGGTATTGATAGTGACAGCAGGTTCTTCATCCTCCATGATCATGTTGAAGTTGGAATGAAATTAATGACATTCTTTACCATAAACTACTCATAATTCAGTTATACTATTTTGTATTTGGCAGTGAAAATGTTTTAGATTTGTGAAGAGCATGGACAATTGCATTGCATCCATTTTAACAGTTGCAAAGCTATGAAAATAGGTAAAATGTTGATGTTGGATGTAAGGAACTAAAGATCTGTTCAAGTCCTAGTGACCAGCCAGGATGACCACCCTATTACTGACCAAATAAACATTACATTTCAATACATTAAAAAGTAAAAAATACTTGTACTTTTGAATAAAGTATTTTTAAAAGCAAGTACTTCTGTACGTCAACTCAAGTAAAATGTTGACTAAACAACTTTCACTGGTATTGGAGTAATATTTGACAAGGTGCATCTATACTTTGTCCACCTCTGGTTTTCAGTGACCTAACTGTAGTTGTGCTTCCATTCCATTTCACAAATCACACTTGGCAGCATTTCCCAAAAGTGTTGTTGTGCTCCAGACATTGTTAAATAATAGAGCTGTCTTCATCCCTCTCTCTCTCTCTCTCTCTCTCTCTCTCTCTCTCTTTAATTTCTAGTAATATCATAAGACCCTATTTATTTCTATGCAGGAATAATCTTGATCCTTTGTTTGACTGGAAGCCAGTGGAAATTATGAAGGCATGTGGTGATGTGGTTGCAGTGGCAAGTTGAGGTGAGCAGGAGGGCATCTGAGTCTTCAAGTCAATGCTGAAATTTGATTAGGTGTTAGGCTCAGGACAGAACACACAGTACAGACAGTACAAAATACACAACCCATACAGGATATATATCACAGAAAACAGTACAAAATGCAAATGGCTAAAATACAAGATGTCATATAGAAAGTCTGGGCCTTAGTTCAATAAATAACTATACGGGGCAACTTTGAAGTGATTTTCAAGTGCAAGTTTATTGTCATGTACTTATAAATAGACATTTATCAGTATTGACATTTCTTATGCTCAAAAGCCAGCGCAACTTTAAAAAATAAATTAAATAGTAGAATTAAAAAGGTATATTAATTAAAAAGGTATATTAAAAACAGGACTGAAGTGTGATTGAGTACTAAGAAGACAACAACAATAAAAATGCAGTGCAAGTGGTTAAGTGCAATAAACTCTGAGGAGGTGTAAAAGTTGAACACATTATGAGGAGTAGTGACAGTTCAGCATCTTGATGGCTTGTGGATAGAAACTGTCTCTGAATCTGCTGGAACAGTTCCAAATGCTCTTGTACTTTCTACCAGATGGCAGGAGGGTGAAGAGACTGTGGTTGACCAGGCTTTAAAAACAATCCACAGAGATGAAGGAATCATAATGTTGCAATTTATTCAAAAGTGAGGTGTAATATGATGGTTTAATTGTCCAACACATAAATAATGTGACCTTATACAACACGTTTCGACATGTCTGTGTCTTCTTCAAAGTCCATGATGGACTCTGAAGAAGACACAGATGTGTTGAAACGTTAGTCTACTGCTGCACCTAAATAAAAGATATTCAAGCCATCTATGAGTGCTCCAGTGAACAGGAATAACCCTTTTTTGACGTCCCATGCCATTGTTTTTGAAATAACATAGGGCACAATGAGTTTGTGACCCGTGGTAAGTTTGAAATCTATGCAGTTTGTCTGCTGTATGCAATAGGGAGGGAAAGTTATCTCATCGCCCCCTACTGGTTGCGTTCCTAAAGTTTATCGGAGTTGATGGGATTCTACAAATGATATCTCGGTCCACATCGGGAACTTAGTTGCATGGCTTCCATAATAATATGCATTAGGGTCACCTCTATTGCTTTTAGTGGTCATACTTTATTTTTAGGATCAGTATGAATTGTTTTGAATTGTTTTTGTAACATGGAGATAACAAACTACAGTTGCATGTAACTTCACCGGTTTGGGCGATTCATCTCAGTGATGTAAACCGCGTGGTGACTACCTTTATGTTAGGGTAACTCATGTTGTGCTCCTACTCACATGAAGAGCTGGTAGTAAGTATTAAGTGTCAACGCTAACCAGGCTAATAACAAACCATGCTACGGTGAGTAATGCTGTAATCCATGGTAGACCCCCCACCCGAGATGCTCTTACGCGTGAATGTAATTGCCTAGCTTGTAGCACTTATAGCTGTTGGGAATAAACAGGAAAAGGTTGTGGAAAGAACATGGACGCCACCAGGGCAGCACCTGACTCGGTAGTGCTGGGCGTTTGCCTAGAACATGAGAGCAAGCTTGTGGCTGATTCACACTTGCATTCATATTCCAGCTTCATCACAATTTGAAGTGCTGTCGCGCTTTTCTCGAGCCACAGTAGCAGTAGCAGTAGCAGGCTAGTCATTGTTATTGTTAGCTAACCTCTTTAGCCAACTAGCTCGAAAACAAAACTAAAGCAGCAATGTAATCAAGTGTGTAAAAGCATTTAAAAGCAACATTAAAAATGACCAACGTAGTTCAAATACAAAGAAAATACATCTCAACTACCATAAATTACGAGGGCAGCCGTATTTGTTTGTCAAATCGTATGGTTATCCTCGTTCTGCCTGGTGTACTCTCAGGATCCCCGAGTGGGACAGTTGATATTACGACCAAAAGAGGGCGTGTCTAGGTGAAATGTTGCGAGACAGCTGGGAGATTTCACACTTTCTGACTCGGGTGAGCGGTGTACGATGTATCTGGATTACAGCATAACGTCAGAGGGTAAAGTCACATGACTTCTAGTTGTAGTTCGGTTATGCAACGAAAGGAGCAGTTTCGTTTTTTAAAAAGAAGGCAAAAAAGGCTGACATTTTCACAGTTAGTTATTACTGTTTACACACTGAAAAATATTATTGGTGGATAATTTGGCTTCATAATATTTGTTTCGAAGAATAGGTCTATGGGACTTAAAATGAAAGGAGCTGCTCTTCGATAGGAACGCAACCACTGAGGGTGCTGGTTTTCACTTTCCATTCCTGTTCGTTGTTAAGTCCAACGTCACGGGCCCAACAGCTATTTTGTCAAAAAAAGTTTACTAGCGCAGCCAGCTGGTTTTTGCAACTTGTAGCCTAAACCTTGTCTGTCTCCATCACCTTTGTTTTAGTGAGAGTAAAACAAAATCGCTTAACTTTAACAGAGTAATTACTGTAGCTGTGCAGCCAGATGATACAATCAAGGGTAATGTCCAGGCTTCTGCGAAAAAAAAAAAAAAAAAAAAAAAAAATATATATATATATAAAAATATATATAATAAACACTAATACACACTAATAGTGTAAATGATTGGCCTTTTGTTTACTTGTTGCCTAGTTGTGCGTAGTTGTTTGTGTGTGTGTGTTTGTGGTTGTGTTTTTTTTTTTGGGGGGGGGGGGGGGGGGGGCAATATTGTTGTTGCATACCCCTCAAAAAATGGGTAGCAGTGCCCCTGGTCAGCATCTTGTTATGACTTCCCAAGTAAATTATTTATTGCCAATTTTACAGCCAGCTATCAAGCCTCCCCCTAATCATTACACTGTAAAAAGTAAAACATGCCGGCAGTATCATATTCCCAAATAAGTCATTATAAATAGATCCTACGTTTCTAAAATAATGTTCCCCTCTAGATTAAAATACATTATTTACATATAAATTGAGCTGTATCAATGTGGCAATCCTGTTTCCTATGTGTCTGACCAAACCAAATCATTGTTAAGTAGTATAATATATATACTCTTTTGATCCTGTGAGGGAAATTTGGTCTCTGCATTTATCCCAATCCGTGAATTAGTGAAACACAGTGATGTGAAGCACATATTAATCCCGGCGCAGGGAGCTGCCTGCAACCAGAGCGGCGCTGGGGGAGCAGTGAGGGGTTAGGTGCCTTGCTCAAGGGCACTTCAGCCATGCCTACTGGTCGGGGTTTCGAACCGGCTACCCTCCGGTTACAAGTCCGAAGCGCTAACCAGTAGCCCACGGCTACTTGTTTAGTCTTACGGTGTTATATTTTATGGGTTAAACAAAACAAATTTATAAGGCAACATCTAAATGGTGGCCTGAAAATACAAGAATACTGTGCTGTTACAACTGATATTAAGAAACAAAAATGTATGGAAAAGCCTTCAATTAAACATACCTAAAAACAACACATGGGCTAGTTGCCATGGTTAATTGAAGGCCTTTTCATATATTTTTCTAAACATAGTGTCTTTGTTACTTTCCTTTTTTGACTTAACTCACACCCACTTCAAAAGAACACCTGTTTGAAGTTATTACTGACAATAGTCTCCTAGCTTTCTGAGCCATTTTATAAATAATGTAATAATCTACAAACATATGGCTACTAAGATTGCAAAGTTTTACAGTTATTAATTTGATACAAGACTTCATCATAAACTCCATTACTGGATTAGATCAATTCAATGTCATATTTTTCAACGTCTAGCAACCTTTACACAAGTACATATTTAAATGTCCCACAGACTGCCAGATTATTTCATTAGTGCGCATGCAAGTATATAAATAATTAAAGATATTTCAAAAGACATTTACTTACCCCTCGGATCGTAAGCCAACCCGTTTTGACTGCCAGCAGTGCCTAGCCAGATTGTAAATTCAGCAATAAGACCCTGTCCCATACAAGGTAATATGGGGGGTGTATGATCAAGTTACTTATTCACACACACATCTGAACATGGCAGCTTTGACAACAACATTTTTGCTGTGGCTGCTATATTTATTTCTGACAGCTGCAACAGTTGCAAAATCAGTGGCTGGGCCATCAGCATATAAATCTTGGTCAGATCAAATGTTATTGCCGTATAAGGCATAGTGCCATTGAAATTACCTGGGTATGTATCCACGCAGATCTTTAATAAGAATAAATCTTTAAGATCTTGAGCTCTGTTGATGAGATCTATTAATCCATCCATCCATCTATCATCTCAGGAGGCTTGTCCAATTCAGTGGCGGTTCAGACCTCCATGGGACCCTACACTGTAAGCAAAATCCTACTACAGGGCCCTCCTACCTGAACTCTGTGGGAACAACTCTTTTTACAGTCCCACCTGACACCCAAGTGTTCCCAATACAATCATCCCACCCCATTTTGGATGTCTACAGAAGTTACCAAATATAGTTTTTTGGAGAAAGAAAAATAATTGTGAGGGAATCACCTTCACTGCTATAAATGTCAAATTTTAGGGTCTACAGTAGCTGCTTGCTTTTGAAGCTGGCTGTGTATCTGGTTGTGCTAGTACTGGCTGAGGCTGACTGTGTCTGTAGTAGGCTACTTGCCATAGACATGTAAACTGGACTGTATTCCCTTAAATATTTTTTCAAACATAGACTATTTAAATATTTGAATAGGCCTACTTCATATAATTTACTATATTGTTCAGTATGCAGCAAAGTAATCAGTTAATCTATTAGGCTACTTTACAGTTTGCATATGTTCAGTTGTATCTAAACCAACCAAAGCTTGACTGAAACATTGTAAAACCATTGACTTGTTTTAAAACAATGTATGGGAAGAGTGAAATCACCCATTAGGTTGGGTCCTTGCATGTTTCTGCTGAAAAACGTATAGTTTCATCTCAAGCACACACATATTATGAACGCATTTGCGCAGATGCGTTTTATTTTATTTTCTTCAAAAATGTATGGATGTGGGAAAGGCTGGCAAGGAAGAATAGGGATTCACTTCCCTATTACTGTAGGTAGGCCAGCAGGAGAGATGCAGACAAATCAGGGGATTCACTTCCCTATTACTGTAGGTAGGCCAGCAGGAGAGATGCAGACAAATCAGGGGATTCACTTACCTATTAGGTAGGTAGGCCAGCAGGAGAGATGCAGACAAATCAACTTAAGGGCAATTCCACGGAAAATGGACTTTTTGTCACATCCATAACGCCAGTGAAATGCCTTGGCATTTGTATGATGTGAATGATAACATTCATTTGTTGTGCATTTTTTCTCATGTACATTCTTCAGCCAAAATTAGCAAATGCTCAAATTTCATGTAATCATTCACATCATGCCATACCATCACATTTTATTGGCGTTATGGATGTTACAAAAAAAAAAAAATTTGCCATGGAATTGCCCTTAACTTAAATGTTAAAATACTCAGATTATTTGTTGACATCAAACCGAAGAACGAACGGACTGCCGTACCCGCTATTAAAGGAATGTTCCCTAGCAAAAACAACCTAGGGTCTATTTCCAGAAGCTGTAACAGGTTCAAACAGCTGTTTGAGAGCATAATTACGTTAATTGGTTCAGTTTTGAGCAAGACAGTCGTTTGCATAGACACACAAATAATATATAATCCATAATATATAATAATATATTATATATTATATATATATTATATAATAATATAATAATAATAATAAATAATATACAATGTTCAAAATAGAATGACACTTCTGTGGTCGTGTGGTGAGGTGAGGTTCTCTACAGACAAGTATTGTAAAAATTGTAGGCTACGAAGTGTTTTTTAGCCTGTTAGCTTTCTTCTTGTCACTGCCATCTTGAAGGAAAGGCCTAACAAGTCGAACAAATGCAGCGCAAATCACAGTCAATGAACGCTATAGGAGAGTAGCCACCTGCGTTCAAACACATGCATGAATACCTAGCTGTTTGTGACAATATGGGCTAGTATCGATATCGACGTTGAAAAGGAGACCCAAACAACAACTCGTAGACTAATTGTAATGATTGCTCAAGCCCTATAGCACTGAAATGTCACGTGAAACCTTGCATGAAATGTTGCCAGAAGAACCTAGATAGCAAGCACCTATCTCACACAAGTCGCCTTATATAGCATCACAGTCCCGCCCACAGGAGTTTCCGGAAGTAAGAATTCAATGCAATTTCTCCATTGACAATTCGGGTATAAGCCATAAAAACTTAACTGCACATGGTAGACGATTGTGTATGCTCATATAGACGCCAAAAGTTCACAGGGCACTAACCTCGTTTTGAGATAAATGTCTTTTATTCGCGATGTCTTGGATAAGTACTTCATTACCCACAATCCTGAACAATCCCACAATCCCACAGTGATGCCTCTGATTGGTGGAAAGGCCGTTAAGATCATAGTTTGAAACTTTATCAGCGAAAATTATTGACAAAGATGGCGGAGTCTTTTACTGCCTATGGCAAAAATCTTAATGTGAATAAAAACTTTCTAGACGAACATTGGTACTTGTATCAACAAGGATTGTGGTTTATATATCACACGAACTTAGTCAGGGCCAATACACCATCAAATAGAACACTGTAAATGCTAGTTTGAACACTTAACTGACTTAACTTTTCAGGTAGCCAATAGGCTAATCATTAGTTTTTCAGACATTAGAATGTCATTATAATGCTGCTAACATTAACCTACATGCTGCAACCAGGGACGGATCATGGCTTGTGCCAAGTGTGCACGTGCACAGGGGCCCTCAGCCAATCCTCAGTCAATGGGGGCCCTCGGATTTAAAAAAAAATTGCCATGAATTTAGGCTAGATTATGCCGGTGCTTCTGTCTGTTAATTTGCGGCACAATTGAATGGTGTTATGGAACCGCGGACCGAAAGAAAAATTAACTAAATGTTTTCCTGATCAATAAATACTTCTTAATTCATAAAATATAGAGGCATAACATTAGGTGGAAGTGGTAGGCTATGAGTGCTCATTCAATGTGTTTGCGAAAGTGAAACTGACCCACTCGTGGGTAGGTGAATGAAGTGGATTGACAACTGTTGTCCGGTCCGTTTAATGAAAAATATTGCTGTAGACTGTTTGGACAGCAAAGGGAGATTACAGCCTAATAATAAAAACAGCTGCTGGAATGGGCCCGAGTTATAATATATGACATAATGTACTACATTTTCATTGTGTGAAATTGTGCACCAGCCTGCACAGCGACAGCAAAGAGAGAAGCGCTGGCTGCACGCGTACGTCACTTGCACACGCATGCGCAAACGCGCCCGCGCGTCGCGGTCAGGGGGAGTAAATATTAATACAAATTATAAAATAAATGAAAAACATAAAAACAGGTATGTGTGTGTGAAATAAAAATATTTCCTTGCATAACTTTTTTAAACCTGGCAAACTAGGCATCAGGGTTAAGAAAGCAACACCATTGGATTTTTATATCAAAATTTCAAAAGGCCATGGCTTGAAAGTGGTCAGAGATAAAGTCCTACTGTAAATGTAAAAATCTTTGAGTAAAACAAAAGTTTATGAAGGGGGTAAATTTACCCATCTAATTTGTCACTGGCACCTCAAATTATGCACCTTTCAGTAAATACTGGATGAACATATTTAAGCAGGTTTACTTTCCTTTTTTCATATTACCCACATAACAAATTAACAGGAAAACACCTAAGATGTATACCAACACCTAAGATGTTGTGGTTTAGTAATAGATTACTACAATATAGGCCTACAATAAAGTATTCTGGTCAAACAGTTCATATTGCGGGTGACTTTGTAGTTCTTTAGAGCCCTATTTCTACTAGCCCTGCTGTCTGTAAAACATCCATTACGGACACTATCATCACGATTACCACTGCAACCTCCAAGCTATGTTGGGCAGAGGGTCGAAACAAGCATGGTATGCTTAGTGGACACCGTTGTATACACGCACCTCCATTCACAGACGCACCGTGACTATCACTGTCATAGACGATCGATCATAATCTTCAAAAGGATATTCTCCTTCAGAATTAGAATAGGTGAATAACATAGCTTACCTAAGACTTCATCACACGTGAACGTTTTTCAACATTTGGTGTAGGCCTATTTCTGCTTAATTTCTGCTTCAATTTCTGCAACACTATGGCCTGCATCGCTTCCGCGTCATTACAAATGCACGTCTTTGTGTTTCTCGCGTGTAATACTATGCTGCAACCAGGGGCAAATACTAAGTATTTCCTGAAAACTTTGCGCAGCGATTTTGGGTTTGAATCAAGCTCTGGATGTCTTGCACATAGTGGAGCAGAGTAGGCCTACAAATGAGATTTGTCACCGTACCTGGATCTATCGTCTATTTTAATCAGTATCGTTGTTTGTCGCAATTAATAGCCGCAAGGGCCGGATTACATTATTATTTTGTCATACGTCGCGGGCCGGAATTCGGCAGGACGCGGGCCGGGTGTTTGAGACCCTGGGCTAGACACTGCAGTAAAATGGTTAGCAAACCGTCCATGCCCCCGTGAGTATTTCACTGTTTCAAGGACGAAATCAAGAGTGTCCAAAGGGGTGAAAAACACTTTAAATCGGGTCACATTATTCAGGGCTCCAGACTAACTTTTTGCACTGGTTGCACTGGTGCGCCTAACTTTTTTTCTTAGGTGCACCAGCACAAAAGTTAGGTGCACCCAAATTTTCAACCACATCGCATTTAACACCGCAGCAGGTTCACTTTTTTCCCTTAATTACTGTCCTATATAGGTTGTCCTATGACTTATGATTTACAATTCTACAAGAAAAGTAACTTAATGAAGTGTTGGTGCTTTAAGTGCTTCACTGAGCTGAAATTTAAACTTAAAACATCTCAAAGATGTATTAAATAAAAATAACAGTGAGTAAATTAACAATGCACGTCTTTTAAGGGCTTCAAACTGCACATCTCATGGCTCAATGTTTTACATACTATCCTTCATGATCTTTAGGCCTTGGCTAAACCAGCTCGCCATGCTAGCATCTTCCATAGAAATGTATTTAAGCACAATTTAAAGAGATGTTCCAAGTAGCCTGGGGGATTTTTATGTGATTTTGCAATGATGATTGCAATAATCATTTGACAGCCCCACAATGCAATTTACTTTTTCATTTTAGTATTTTTACATTTTCAATAAGAACATGGTTAATGCAGTAACGAAATGGTAGGCCTATTATTATAGTCTATTGCAATGACTTGCCATGCTCGATCTAAATGTGTCCATTCAATTCACCGTACACAATGACCACTGTATACATGCAGGGAATATTCAGGCTTTAAATGTAGCAGCGATATTCGGTTTGCGCCAAATACCGGATTAAATTGATTGATGCCATCAGAATGAGTTTACACAACTCGCGCGCAAAACGAATATTGCTGTTGAAAACCGGGTTAATCCCTGCATGTAACTGCGGTCAATGACGCGATATCTGTATCTCTGTCATTCGGTCGTTGTATGCATTGTTCGCAATTTTAAGACGTCTTTTCATCTGCAATGACTCCTATAAATTTGGCGCAAGTGGCATTCCTGTACGTCGGGTTTACGTTCAAACTATTTTTCTGGTGAATAATTATTTTGGACTGAACTTGGTGAAGGGAAGTTTCACTAGGCCTATCGTAGGCAACGATAAACTTGATCATCATCTCGGGCTCATCTGATCGGTTTGCTGCTGCCAGCCGCTGAAAGGCAGTGGGGAGAGGGGACATGGAACTCGGCCTCATCCAAGGATTCCAACGGTACCTCATTTATGAAAATCGGACATACGGGTCAAAAGTTACATGCACACACCTTCATATACACAGACAGCCCAGCCCAGCCCATTAGACATTGCCAGATGGCTTAGAACTCTGCCAGGTGCAAGCTTAAAGGACCAGTATGTAGGAAATAATGGAAAATAAACTGTAGCCATTCCAAAAATGATCACCATATGTTGTCAGAGAGTAAGGAAATACGATGAATTGAAGTAATGGCTTATTTGACAACATTACTCTAACCTGTACAACCAATGAAAAAAAATGAGTTACGGGGCGGAATCTCTTGGAATTTTCGTTTATGTTTTGAACGATTCACTCTAGAATAGCGTATTAATAATGGGCTAGCGCGTCCTCCTATTTGGGTTGCCAAATTATCAAAGGCCAACTGTCAAAAGCTGTCAGTTGTAGTCATGAACGCCTACGAGAGGCAAGAAAATTTCCAAAATTAAAACAAGAAACAAATTAAGTGGACATCGGAGGAGCTTCCTGAGATGGTGACGTCTTCGTGAAACGAAGAATATCAAGTCTGACGCAGAGCTGGCCATATTTCTCCACAACAGGTAGCCTATGATAAACTTCATCTTCATCGCTAACTTCAGCTAAATATGTTACGTTGGTTAGAGAGGTATTTTTTGTTTCCACTGTTTCCGTAATGTGTAGCTGGGTCATGGTTGGAGAAACGTTAAAGCAGCTGTAGGTCAACTAACGTTAGCTAAGTCTTCATTACATCCGGCAACCCAGAAGAGGCTCGCGTCTGGTAGTCTTGAGAACGTTCACCAGTGTTTTGATTTTGGCCTACAGAACGTTCGGTAACAATCCTACAAATCGCACCTTTAAGCAATTAGAGCTGTGATGTCATAATCGAAATTAGAATCCTGAACATTCCGCCATTCATTTCAATGGGGCCGAAAAACGGGAATAACACGAAAAACGACAAGGGCCAGCGACACGAAAGTAACAAGCAAGTTACACCGGTTCGGGCCTGAATTTTTGGAGTTTGAACCGCGTCGATAGCTCAAACGGTCTAGGAGCAGTAGTCGGTAGAAAAAGTGGGTGAATAGGAATTAATTACTAGATTTGCGGTTCCGAGGAACTGCAAGAGTGGGTTTGATCAGGGGCATGGAACTCGGCCTCATCCAAGGATTCCAACGGTACCTCATTTATGAAAATCGGGCACACGGATCAAAAGTTATCTGCATTAACGCAACATCCAATAAGCTAAAACGCATAAATATCGTCATTGCTATGCTGGTTGCTAGGGAAATCATGCTGGTTGCTATGGTGGTCACTAGGTTAGAAGGCCAGCGCCTCATGAGAGGCCTGAAGGGTCAGTTCTGAGGTTGTTGGCTGCTGGAACCGAAAAATGGACTGCATTTTCTTAAAAGACGATGTGACTGAACGTGACTGAAGTGTGGGCAAAGTTTGCACAGAAATGTACGATTTTTCCCACCCTCATCGACCTTGTCATAAAACTTGTTTAAATGATCACACGACGCCTCCTTGCTGCTTTGTCGTCTACATCAGCCTTTCTCAAACTTCTTTGACCTGAGGCCCAGTCAAGGCATACTTTGGGGTCATAGGGCCCACCTACATGAACCCACCCCCTCCTCCCACCCCACATCAAATTGCAATGATATCACAATTATTATTATTTTTATACTATATTGCTATACATGCACTTCAAAACAGTCAATGTTTAAAGTGCTAAGATTGTTCACAAAAGTTTGTGAAAGCATGCACATCAGAGTACTGCTTTACTAATGTAAAATGTAATTAGGCCTACAATAGTTTCATTGTTTTTGCATTGTTGCATGATGCTTGCAAGAGAAATACTTCTCAAAACAACAGCAATTATATGGGTTCCGTTGTTTTGGGATGTTTCCCTCATGCAAGCATCATACACTGATAGAATATATATATGCTATTTAATTATATTTCATTTGAATGCCTGAATGTAAGAATTCAGGAAACACAATACCAGCTTTTAACATTTCTGTTGTTTACTAGTTTATGTAAATCACATAACACATGAACTGTTTACATACTACTGATAGCCCATTACTGTACACCAGAGGTTCCCAAACTGTGAGGCGCGCCTTCCCTGGGGGGCGCCAAATAATTTGAGTGGAGGCGCGAAAGGTTGATTCAAAAATGAAGGAAACACGTTTATTTCATGTTAGAACTATCTATGTTTTTTTTTCAATGATTATGTAATTGTCAACATTATAAAATCGAAATAAATCATAGAAGAGATGTATACTAAATCTTTGGGATAGTGGAAAGTATTATTGATCCCTATCCTGAGTGAGAATGTATTGTGCCAAACTTCATAACGTAATTTAGCAACAGTGCCGCCAGCCGAGCTAGCTGCAAGTTACCAGTGAACGGTAACTTGCAGCTTGGAGCTTGAGCTCAGCAGCCTTACAACACTGTTTACAGCTCTTCGAGTCACGGTAAAATGTATTTTTTGGTACATAGCTAATTTAGATACACTTATGGTGTGGGTGCTTGCGTTTCTTTAGGAATCCGACAGCTTGGTTTGTATAGAAATGAATAAGTGACACATACACGTAAGAGGTTGGACATAGGCTACATGACGGTAATATGTGACGTTCAGATAGCTAACAGATTTGTCACATTTTATCGCTGCACGAGCCTAATATGGGCAACAAAGCCAAACGCGGAGGTGTCACTGTTTTCAGAGGACTGTTTCCATTCACATTGATGGAGTTTGGGAACCCATGCTGTACACAATAATACTGTGCCCATTCATTAACATATAATTACACCAAACAACTTTGACAAGATTCGGGAAAGATTCTTGAAAGATTGTAGTCTTTTAACTAATGCCCCCCATTCAAGCTTTACTCAAAAGACTACAATCTTTCAAAATCTTGTCAAAGTTGTTTGGTGTAAGGAGGCCATTAGACAAAATACCCGGCACAATAATCTGTACATTGTAATAAACTTACCAAAACTGTGAACCCCCCCAATGATCAGACTACCACAGAGTTGTACTAAGAGATACAGTATAGAAAAGACCAAGGAGAACACCCACAGACAAAGCTACCATTCAAGGGCAAGATGCTCTTGACGAAGCGTCAACCAGAAAAAGACAAAAATAAAACAGAAAAATAGCAAAATAGTGCATCAATCTCTAATTCGAATATGACGGGGAAGGAAGAAAAAAAATCCAGACCACCAGAGGAACATCAGACCAAGTCGGTGACAGTGGCCTTGGTGAACTCCCACGTCACCAAGCTGACTGCCAGGTGCGCATCACACAATCTGTAAAAGAAAAGCCAAGGCATTTCCAACCCAAATAATGTTACAAACTCAATCAAAGGACATCAAGGATTATAACGAAATTAATGAAATAGGTGTGGCATGGGACCTTGAAACCCTGGTGATGAAACATTTGGGTGTAAGAGGAGAAACTGCATTTAAGAGCAGGTGACTGTGGAGGGGGTTTGGCCATGCTCAACAACTTCTCTCCTTGTCATGTTGTCGACACTCTGTCAGCATCTTGTTACGACTTCCCAAGTAAATTATTTATTGCCAGTGTTACAGCCAGCTATCAAGCCTCCCCCTAAGCATTTACTACTGGCAGTATCATATTCCCAAATAAGTCATTGTAAATAGATCGCACGTTTCTAAACTAATGTTCCCCTCTAGATTAGAAATACATTATTTACATATAAATTGAGCTGTATCAATGTGGCAATCCTGTTTCCTATGCGTTTGACCAAACCAAATCATTGGTTATTCTTGCAGTGTTATATTATATGGGTCAAACAAAACAAATTTACAGAGCAGCATCTAAATGGTCTGAAAATACAAGAATACTCTGTTGTTAAAATACAGGAAAATACAAGAAATACTGTGCTGTTACAACTGATATTAAGAAACAAAAAAAAAGCCTTTAATTAAACATACCTAGTAAAAAAAACACATGGGCTAGTTGCCATGTTTAATTGAAGGTCTTTTCATATATTTTTCTAAACATAGTGTCTTTGTTACTTTCCTTTTTTGACTTCACACCCACTTCAAAAGATCACCTGTTTGAAGTTATTACTAGTCTCCTAGTAGCTCTCTGAGCCATTTTATAAACAATTTAATAATCTACAGACATATGGCAACTAAGATTGCAAAGTTTTACAGTTATTAATTTGATACAAGACCTCATCATAAGCTCCATTACTCGATTAGATCATATTTATCATATATCATGTCATATTTTCAACGTGTAGCAACCTTTACACAAGTACTTATTTAAATGTCCCACAGACTCTGCCAAATTATTTTATTAGTGCGCATGCAAGTATATAAATAATTAAAGATATTTCAAAAGACATTTACTTACCCTTTGGATCGTAAAGCTAACCCGTTTTGACTGCCAGCAGTGCCTAGCCAGATTGTAAATTCAGCAATAAGACCCTGTCCCATACAAGGTAATATGGGGTGTGTCTGATCAAGTTACTTATTCACACACACATCTGAACATGGCAGCTTTGACAACAACATTTTTGCTGTGGCTGCTATATTTATTTCTGACAGCTGCAACAGTTGCAAAATCAGTGGCTGGGCCATCAGAATATAAATCTTGGTGAGATCAAATGTTATTGCCGTATAAGGCATAGTGCCATTGAAATTAACTGGGTATGTGTCCACACAGATATTTAATATTTCGACTTTTTAAATGCTGTTTTAATTACTGTATATTTTGATTGATTTTAAATATAATTATTTAAAACATAGTCATTCGTATTATGTTATATCATATCTCATGAAGTTATACACCCCCTCCTCCAAGATATTGGTTTCCCCCAAAAGTTGCATGATGATATACAGTGCAACGGAAAGTTTTCAGACCCTTTCCAGTTTTCCACATTTTGTTATTTTTCAGACTCATCTTAAAATGGATTGACAATTCATTTTTTTCTCATCAATCTACACACAATACTCCAACACTCCACAAAAGAGCAGGTGTTTGCAGTGTTTTGTAAATTTATTAAAAAAAATAAAAGACTGAAATATTCTATTTACATAAGTATTCACTCTTTGTTATGTTGTTTGCAATTGAGCTCTGGTGCCTCCTACTTCTATCAATGGTCCTTGAGATGCTTCTACATGTAAACGTTTGTTTACATGTCAGGTCTATTTGAATCATCATCAAATGTATGCAGCATCTGAAACACTACAGATTTCTCTCTCCTGACCTGCAGGGTGTGAGAAACAGACACACACTCACTGTTGCTATCACAGGGCATCAGCAACACAAGTGCAAAATCCAGATTACCATCTAAACCCAACGAAGAAGTAGTGAAGGATTGCACACGTGGAAATATTTCTCATGGAAGAATTTATGATCCCTCACTTACTTCAGTTGACTTGGAAAGGGTTGGAGAATACAGTAGAACAGCAGTTCTAAACATGTAGGAGCAATACCAGTATATTTAGGAGAAACGATTTGCTTTATTTCCATTGAATGTTGCATGTTCATTGTAATCTCACTGAAAGATAATCCGTTTTATTGCACTAGCTGTTCATATTTATCAAAGGTAGTAAAATTACAGTTGGTATTTTACACTGCAATACAACAACCAATTCAAAATAGACTTCAGGTCAAATTACAATATAGCACACATGCACTGATATGGCTACCAGTGGTGGACGAAGTACACAAATCCTATACTTGAGTGAAAGTAGAGATACACATGGTCAAATGTTACTCCAGTAAAAGTAAAAGTTCTCCTTTTACATTTTCACTTGAGTGAAAGTAGAGATACACATGGTCAAATGTTACTCCAGTAAAAGTAGAAGTCCTCCTTTTACATTTTCACTTGAGTGAAAGTACAAAAGTACTTGCCTTCAAATGTACTTAAGTATTTCAAGTAAAAGTCCTGAAATGTATTACGACTAATACAGTTGCATTTACTATAAAATTATTAGGCACAGACATAGGCATTCCTTGAGCCTTTCTCCTTATGTGATGTCTTAGATACTTCAAAGTAACGTTTTGCTTTGTTGAATGCTTTACACTTTCGGTTTTGTGTTTGATAGTGTCAGATTGTCTATCATTGTCTATCATTGTATATCTACCATTGTCTATCATTGTTTATCATCATTTGCTCAATGGCATCATGAGGCTAGTTATGGTCAAGGGGTCAACAAGGTACAGTAAATAGTGGATATAACAACAACATAGGTTAGGCAACACCATTATTTAAAGCCTAGTTCACTTAATAGAAAATACACATGTAAGTACACATGTATTTGTGCAGTCTTTTTTCCAAAAGGAACTTCAGCTGTACTTCAGCTATCACAAAATGTAGTCGAGTAAAAAGTAAGATATTTGGCCTAGAAATGTACTGGAGTAAAAGTAAAAAGTTTAGCAAAATTGAAATACTCAAGTAAAAAAGCGACTTAAGTACAGTAACTGAGTAAATGTACTCAAGTAATGTCCGCCACTGATGGCTACACAGACAGGTCAAAATACACATTTCCCAACTGTTGTGCCCTTGAGCAAGGTACTCAACCCCACGTTGCTCCCAGGACAATGTAATATGTAAGTAAATTTGGATAAACGTGTCTGTTAAATATATAAATGAAAGGAACACATACTTTAGGGGTGGCATATGAAATACAACCCCCCCCCCCCCCTCTTTAGTCGTTGTTTGGATCCTTATATATATATATATATATATATATATATATATATATATATATATATATAATAGCAATCTATATAATCAACTACTATTTAAGAATATATTGTCTGATATGGTATTATCTTCTGAAGAGGATCAGGTTAAATATCATGATTAGGTTCTGACTTCACTCTGGTGTGCACCACCAGCAGGGGGCTCCACCTGCAGCAGTAGATCATCACACTCACTGTGCCACCTGCAGGGGGCTCCACCTGCAGCAGTAGACCACACTCACTGTGCCACCTGACTGACTGAGAGAGGGTGAGATTTTTGTACGGCTCTATATCACTGTGTGAACTGCCATGTACTGCTATCAATTATATGAGCACTCATGCAGTAATACTCTCCTGCATCTTCACTCTGGACTCCACTGATGGTCAGACTGTAGTCATTCCCAGATCCACTGCTCACAGAGTAGATTAGGAGTTTGGGTTTCTCTCCAGACAAGAGATGAATTTTGGACTACAGTCATAATTAATACTTCCACTGCGTTTACAGCTGATTCTGACTCTGCCCCCTGGACTGGTCGATATGGCTGGAGTTTGAGTAACGGTCACCTGTGCCCTGGAGTCTAAAGAAAGAAAGAAGCAAAGTCAGCATATTGTTTGTGTAAACTAGTTTAGTAAATAACACAGTAGAGTGTTTACATGGCGCATAATAATGTTACTGCATCACAACAACATGTGTACAGTGTGTAGATGTGTCAGCACTCCAACTCCCAAACTCACCTTGGATGTAGAGGAGCAGAGAGTAGATGAAGAGGGTGATGAACGCCATTGTTGTGGATGAAGAGGACAGTAGTCAGTCATGAAGCCCTTAGCCGCTCTAAAAACATGAAGATACGGGGAGAACATGCAAACTAGCATCTCTATGGAAATCACCTTCCTGACGTCACACTGAGCTGCACACATCTATCACACACACACAAGACGCTAAAGGTGCTTGCACACCGTCCCGACAAACACCAACAAATACCAACAAATATCAACAAATACCAACAAACACCAACAATGTCGAACAAACACCAACAGCGTGCACATACACCAGTCTGTGTGTTGGTGTTTATAGATGGAATTGGTTTAGTTCAAACGTTTTTCTTTTCAGTTAGTGTCTGGCAGTTTGGAGCTAGAAAAATGTTTTCTAAGCATCCTAAAGAGGGTCTAAAGAAAACAATTGCAATCATCAACTGCCAACGTCAGATCTGCAGTAGAACTTCCAATAATTGAGGAATGTTATTAGGAGAAATAATCTTTCCATTACAAGAATCTTTTTTTATCATTTGCATTTCCACTGGATACTGCATTTGACCATATTTGTTCTCATTATTTCACCTTTATTTAACCAGGTGAAGCCCACTGAGACTTTCAGCCTCTTTTACAAGGGAGCCCTGACATAGAAACATATAGACATATAGACATTGCACAAAAATAAGATAAAACATAGAGAATAAGTACAGGAAAGACAGGTTCAACAAAAACATACATTGGGAATATTAAATTGCAAGACAAGTACACCAAAGCAAGACAGATAACACACAACACAGAATAACTGAATGGTTAGTGAAAGCATTTACAACTGTCAGATCTAAGATGCTTGAATAATTGTTTACTACCGGTATTACTTTAGTAATTGATCACTAAAGCCCTGAGCAGAGCGGACTGCTCTCACTAGGGTCCAGTCTCTATTCTGATGAGGCGGCTGCTCTCTTAGCTAAAAAGAGGTTTTATAACATGCTGTGCTGTTGTTAGTGTTTAAATTGATGAATGTTCTTCCTCTGATGCTTAAATGCTGCCACTGATAATGAAAACTGTCTTTGTTTGACTAAGAGATTATTTTCCATTCAAGATATTTTTAAAAGGCTCTAAAATAAATGATCAACTTCAGTTTGTTTCTGTGTATTTTTTATGAGTAAACATTTCAAGAGATCCTAGTGATCTAGTGGTCAGTAATTCAGTAATTGATAAAATACATTTTAAACAGTAATGTTTAATGTCTAAGTTGTACACTTTTGTACAATTGTACACTTTTGTATACTTTGAGAAACTTGACGCTCAGTGATGCCGAGTGGAACGGGGCCTCTTCAGTGGTCTGTGAGGCCACCCAGGGATCTCAGACAGCGGTCACTAAAGCCCTGAGCAGAGCGGACTGCTCTCACTAGGGTCCAGTCTCTATTCTGATGAGGCGGCTGCACTCTTGGCATTAAGTCCTCATGTGGAGCGCCAGGCAGCTTAATCACATGCTGTGCTGCAGTTTTTGTTCTTTGTCTTTTTTATTCCAATTTTATGTATTTTCTTCCAGTCATGCTGAAATGCTGTCCCTGATAAAAAAAGTCTTTTTTTTTGTCAATTTTTAGGCTCTAAAATAAAAGGTGAACTTCAGTGTGTCTCTTTTTATAAATGGCAACATGTCAAGTGATAATGAACATATTCAGTAATTTAGTTGCTGAAACACAACTTTCAATCTAAAACAGCCATGTTAAGGATTTCTATAGTGTACACCTTATTATAAAAAACTGTTTAAAATACATTGCCCTCGTTTTTTCTTGAGACAGTTGAACATCTGGTAGTGGAGTTGGTCTATTTGGGGATCTGAAAAAGCACCCAATCCTCACTATGCAAATAGTATCAGCAGAGCACAAACTCCCTGTTTCACAACCTACAAGAGTCTAAACCACACATAATTCAACACAATGCTTTCCTTTATAAGATAGTAGTGATGTGAAATTACAATTGTTACATAGTTTCCAATTTACAATAGAGACATTTGCATTATTTATATTGACCATTTCAGAACCACAGCCAGACAGGACAGCTCCCCACACTTGTACTAGTCATACTGCACATCCTGTAGGCCACCAACCATCAGGAAGTACATTATGATGAGCATTTGCACTGTCAGTACATGGTCCAGTGATCTGGCAAAGGGTCTTGTGAGTAGGCCTACAGGCGGTGCTTAAATGTATTATTCCATCCCTATTGGCGCTAGAAGTTGTGTGAATTGCCTAGTTCTAAATGTTTGCATTTATTGATGGCAATTTTGCATATAATGGCACAATAAAATTAAGTGAGAGTGTGAATATGTTCATGAACCCTCCTCCCAATAATAAGCGTGATCACTTTTAACAATCACCTCAGCCACATTCACCAAACTATTGATCAGGATACCCACTCTTGCAGACTGACGTGTATAGAACACCCTTCATGTCGGCTTTTCTTGCATGCTCCAGCAGCATGCTCTGTGTCTGTTGCATTAGAGTACAGGCTTTAACTTGGCCATTTCAAAACCTAAAATATTCAGTCATAATCATAATTAGGTTTAACTATGCACACCAGGTCATATGTTCTTGGTGTTGGTAAGGCCCTGTCATGAACAATTTGTTCCGGCTTGCGAAAAAGTTCCGGATGATGTAATAATCACGTTCCGATCTCACATTAAAATGTTTCTCATAGAATGTTGGCGTCGTTGCTATGACTTGCTGTCGCTGGACGATCCATTTACCCCTTTGTGACGTCTATGCTTTGTGACCACCGAATCCTACTGCGGTAAACGTGCGAAGGAGTCCTTCAGCAACAAGGGGTTGATGGCTTGCTTGACGGCACGCTTTGCGTTACAGGAATAGGCCTACCAACCTACGTTCAGTGTAATACTTCTGCCGTTCAGGCACCGATTTTATATTTGAACATTTTCTCATAGACATTACATATAGGCTTTACAGTGGTTTGGTTGGTAGGTTTTAAACGTATTTTTTTGTTTTACTACGGAAGATCGACTCACTCAACTTGCTAACGTAACGTTACATCTGGATCTGGATGCGGAGCAGCAGAACTACCTCACCAGAAGCTCGTGGATCAGCTCAGGTAATAAAGTCATTTTATTTGTTGCAATTGCAAATTATTCTGGTTATTACGGCGTTATTAGGCCTATCAGCAATTCCACAATGTGTGCATGACCGTAACATTTGCAATGCTTGTTATTTGGTGACTTTTGTTGTTTGCTAGTCGTGTTGACATTAGCAGATAGCTTAATGTTTTTAGGACAATCTAAACTGTTTGAATTAGAAATATAGTTTCTTAGTTCGTGTTAGACTATTTGACAAACAAGAAAGGGCAAATATGTCTTGGTTTTGAATGAAATAGCTTAGTTAAAATTCCCTCGGGATGAATAAAGTATTTGTCTATCAATCCATCCATCCAGACTGCCCATAATCAATGCTGGCTGGCAAGCTGGTAGCCTATGCCTTACGTTTAATCTTAGGTTTTTTATTACACACTTGCTACAAGTGAGCTCATGCCTTCAGTCCTCCAGTGAGCATGGTGTAAATAAAGATTATGTGGATGTGGAATATATTATAAGAATATTATATGTGGTATAATTAAGCCCTATGATTTATTAACATGTTTTTATCTTCAATTACACTACCCTATACCATCCATAGTATTCTATTTATACGTAAAAATATGCATAGTGCAATTACACTTAAGCTTATACATCTATATTCTACAGCTCTTTACTGTTCTTAATGTGCATACACTTACTTATAATGTTGACTGTTACTATACTGCACATATCTGTCTATATATCTGTCTACGGTTCATACTGAATATCCAAATTTATTCTGTTTTTATAATATTACTGTTAATATACTGCATACTGTATATCTATATTGTATTATTTTTGTTAGCCTTATAATGTTACTGCGACTACACTGCACATATCTGTACATGATATTCATACACTGTTCACACTGCATATCCATATCTATCCTGCTCTTATAAGGCTACTGCTAATACATTGCACATATTTATATTTAATTTATATTACTGTAAACCATACCACTTTCTTAACTGTATACTACTGTCTACACTGCACTATATGTCTTCTACTGCTTATACTGCACCACCTGTCTATACTGTGTGTCACATTGCACTTTTCTGCTTTTTTGCACTTCTGGTTAGACGCAAACTGCATTTCGTTGTCCCTGTATTTGTACTCTACACAATGACAATAAAGTTGAATCTAATCTAATCTTCATTATTTTAGAAGGAGAGAGAGAAGAATGAGTAATCACAGCCTTGACCATGAAGCAAGGACCATGAAGGGATGGCCATCGAAAAGAAATACCTGTATAGGCAGTTACAGGCTACAGAAAGAAGATGCGGAGAGTGATCTCCCAGCATCCTCAACTGGGTATAAATGTTTGTGTATGTGTGTGCATGAGTCCACATGCACATTTCAGGTCCCTGACAGATAGAAAGTGTAGGTGCTTCTCTGACACTCTTCTATTACACCGACATAGGGAGACACTAATAGCATTTACAGCCTAATGACTGCCTTGAATTAACGTGTATACATGTGTCATTTAAAGTCCCCCTAAAGAGTATTTGTATTTACCTTAAAATAACGTTTCCAAAATCATTTTGATAGCACAAACCTTTAATAGGGCAAACATCACTCAGAGTAGGTTTTATCGCTTGTAAAATAGCCATATGAAGTTACTGTTTGGGTAGGAACACTGCCCTACATTGGTGCTGCTTTACAGGAATGTAGTTATAGGAACAGTCCACTTCTAAATCAGTTCTACTAACTACTCTCCCCCAAAACCATTTTTTCATTTGCATTCGCACTGGCCAAGTGGCCATAGGAACTGATAGGAGGGCGTAAGGAGTGACGCGCTGTCACTTGCTACAGGGTTTAAAATAGGCATGCACTCGCCTTGCCAAATGCGAGTAAATTAACTAACTAGCCTATATTTACAAATGATTTGAATGACCCTCACTGTCTACTGTCGCTTCAAGCATTCCACGGTCGGGACGAATGAAACAGGCATGATGGACTAATGAAGCCAGCAGTTTAATCTATAAACGTTTAACATTGTTGCCATGAATACATACCACAAAATATACACAGAAAGTGCAAACACTTTATTTCATGTTTGGGATATCTATCTATCTATTTCTCTGTCGATATCCTCATCCCCTGCTTCATTCCTCTTCTCGCCCCCATAAGTCTGTCCCAACCACTGCCGCATTTAGTTTAATCTTAACCTAATAAAAAGGAAATATCAATTATCATCAAGAATGACAAGCCAGCTGGAACCTGCCACTCGTTTTCTCTCTCTCTCACGTGCGTGCTCAGACGCGTTCTCAAATAAATGGAGTAGCATAGGGCCTACGTTCAAGTTGGATCTTCATAGAGAGGACCCGAAAAGTATCATCTTTATGTAACATGCTGTTGGTGCATGTTGACATTGTATACTTCTCTAACAAGAGTGAAAAACAGTTTGCCGTACAGCTACTATTTATTGGCTAAATGTTGGTCTCTCCTCTGTCTCTTGGTGACCTACGCATAGTGCGTTATGCGTCTGGTGGTGGTGATCACTAATCAGGCAACTTTTTAAAACTGAACATTTTCGCCTACAACCTCCTCACGTTCCATCTTCACCTAACTCCATAGACAATAAATTAAATAAACCATCTTGCTGCTTCAAGGTTTTGCGGCCTCCGTTACATGACATCAGCCCCCCACAAAGAAAATAGGTAAACACAATGCGTTAATTGCGTTAATATTTCGTGACGTGTTATGTACATCCGTTATGTACATTTTACTTTACTTTACTGGCTAACTCCCTCCTGTTTCAGTCTATGCTCCCTGCTCTGACTCCGTTCGTACTTCTAATTCCTTGTGTTTTCTGGTAAATGCTCCATTCGTTTCCATCATCTCACACGCTGGTTTCACAGCAAACTGCGCGCAGCCAATGGGCGTATGAAACGTCATCACGTAGCACAGTGGTCATGGGAAATGTAGGAAGTACTGCCAGGGGGATATATGACCAAGAACAGAGCCTAATGCATCATGCATGTAATGCCTCATGCATCACAGGCCAAACTGGCTAGTAAGTTTTTATTAACACCCGCCAAAATAAATTTGAACCCCGCATTTGGTGGGTGTTAATTTAGAACCCTGCTTATATCACTGACAACAGTAGTCCAGCCAAGATATTGTCATTTAAAAAGTGAAGTTGCAGCCCTCAACTGATGTTGATGTTGTCATGTTGTGTTTTGGCCTGATGCGCCATCCTCCACCTATCTACTAATCACGAAGTCAGTAGTGTTTCGGCATCCTGGTTGCCAGTTCTGCCAGTCAGGGGGGAGGGGGACGGGATACACCGCTCTACAGTAATTTAAAGTGATTGCAGTACCAGTTTTGGCCACAATCTTACATACGGTTCCTTTAACTTCCCATGGAAAGTTTCCAGAAATTTACCGGACATTTTCCGCCTCTTTGCAACCCTAGTCGTAAAGTTAGCTAGTTCAAACTACACCTCTCGACCTGTGGTAGAAGTATAGTAGAAAAATTTCAGGGGATTTTCATGTGAAAGACTGCACTAACTCCAGATTTGTGTACAAATTGATAATTATAAACGGATTTAAGTTTCTGGTTGATATTATACACTTCTAACCACCATACATCCATATTTTAAAATGGCTTAGGCATAAAATATATTATTTGAAAGCCAATTTGCAGCCACGTGCACACAAGTAAAAGTCACACATCTGCAGATAATAATACAAGGTGCACGCTTTTGATCAGTCAGTTGAGAATATGTAGCCTTTGATTTTAACCTTGTCATGGAGTGGGGGGATAATATGATCTGCATAATAGATAGACTTATAGGTAAACAATGGTGAGAATATTGTAGTCAAAATAACTATTTCAATCCAGATTCGAACTCTTGGACAGCTGACTGTCATGTGCTGCACATCGCAGGCTATCATCAGCCTTATTGCACTGCACCACAGAGATGACGGTGTAAACAAGTGAATAGAGGGTAAATAACAATAGAGTATACAACAGTTTCACCAGCACATTTAAATGACTAATGTTTAAAAGTGAATTCAAAGCAGTCGTTAATTTACAAGGTCGGCCTATATGAACCAATGAATTAACTTGATGACCCTGAATTACAAAAAAAAAAAGAGAGAGAGATGATTTCATACATCATTACTGTAAGTCTGTTATTTGCAGGTGTCAGTCCGCGTGTTAGGCTACTATATGTAATGACCACCTTAGTCCAGACTACTGAACTTTGGATACTATCATGGTCAAGACTTACAAAGTACTATGTAAGTATGATAGTTTTGGGAAACAGTTTTAACTTAGATGTTGGTTAGTTGACTGGTGCTGCCTGAGAAGAGGACTGGACTGAAACACCTGCACAACCAAGCCAGCTTGGAGGAGAGGATATGCATTGAACCTGCTCACCAATGCCAGCAAAAAGAGGAACCTCCTGGCCCAGACATCAATTGTGGTTTTATTTTGTGAAATAAAAAGACCATACATTTGAGTAATTATTGCCTAATTATTATTATGTTTATTAAAATGTGTATTTTATAAATATGTTGTAATAGCATTGGCAGTAAGTTGCTAATGGCAATTATTCATTCCCTTTGACACATGAGAAACATTAGAGTGGACAGTGTTGCAGTGGCTCTCATTTTTTTCTACAAATGCTGACTTGCACTACATACTTGGTTTCCCTCTTACTTTGTAACTTTTTCCACCAAATGTATGTAATAAATTACTTTTTGTTCAAATTCACTTTTGGTGTGGTCTCCCCATTGCTCCACCATAAGCCATGTGCACCATGACAAATGTCTTATGATTTAAGTTACACACATGCTGTCTGGGGATTAGTAAACTATATGCATGTGGGCCTACTAATGAATTTAAAAACAGTACGTGTATTTACTATTGTTGATGTTGAGACACTTGCATACTGTACTACTACACCTGTGTTGGCCCTGAATGAAATAGTCTACCCAGGTTAACATTTCTTGCACTTTATCACAATACTAAAGCGTCTGATACCTTAGTGATTGAGTTTATGTACGACACTATATGAACACAGATTTCTTCCTAAGATAGTTTTGCTGTAGTCCAACTCCAGTGTGAAATAACTAGACTAGCACCTTGCAAAATCAATGCTTCCCCAACTTTTTTGCTGACGCAAATGTAACCAGCTGAACACCACATTTGCCATTACTTGTATACTGCAAAGATGACGTTTAGTCTCTGTGTTTTGAGATAAAATGCAGAAGGCCGAACTTCGTTATGAGGTAGGACAACATTGTTACTGTCTTCCTTCCCATAAGCGACATAAAGGCACTTTGTGATTATCTGAAGCCAACTGAGCAGCCAACTGGAAATGTAGCTTACGTTATAACGGGTATTGAGAGTTTGACTAATAATGTGGACGAGGAAGATGAACAGTGCCTATAGTAGCCTACGAACAGGTTGGCATATTTAGCGAACCGATTTGTAGCCTAAAGATACATTTATAACGAAACTCAATATCCAACATGACAGTAGCCAAGGCTATTTCAGTGTTTTCAAGCAGGCCTAGCTTCAGATAGTTAGCTTCAGACAACCCCAAGTAGGCCTAGGCTAGCTTATATTGGTCACAGACGCGGTAAAATAGGCTACAAGTTTGACGTGCTGCGTGGCGCTCAATAAAACCTTAAAACGAAAGAGTCAGGGCTAATTGTATTTCACCAGATACATATTTCATCTTCTCCCCTATACAGTGTAAAATATAGGCTATCTATTTCGCACTGACGACTTAAATTCTCCCTTTTTCATACGTGTTTAGACAGTGTTTCACGAAGATTCTAAGAGACATTCACCTAGAAATTAACAGCTGATCGGAACGTGATTATTACGTCATCCGGAACTTTTTCGCAAGCCGGAACTTATTGTTCATGACAGCCCCCAACTTAACCATGAGTAGGCCTATACAAATATTCCACGTCTTCCTCACAACTTGCTAGTTTCACCCCAAAAGCCTGTTGACTGACATGCATTTTAAAAGAGATGGGAAAACAACCCCTTGCCATTCGCTGATTTACTGGTAGACCTTAATGCAAAGTTTAAAAGAATCTCATTAAGTATGATTGATATTAATACAGACCCTTTCAATCTGTTCCAAGAGCGTTTCCGGTTTAAACCTTCAAAATCAATACAGATAAGTTGTAATGAACATTTATCAATCAGATATTAGCGTAGTGCCTCTACAAAATGTCAAATGTCTGTTTATCCCCGAGGTACCATTAGCTCAATGTTGTTTTCTGTACTACGGGAGATGCCTTGGCAACACAAGTGTGTTTATGTAGCTGAAAGGGTGTACACTGCTGAAATTGCTGTTTTAACTGTCTGGCTGACTCGTCTCAGCAACGATACCTTTCATTAGACCGAGTGCTGGCTGCAGATTTGGCCTATGGGTTTGACCTACTGACACCATTTATTGTTTCTCTATTCTTCTGTTGCCATCTAGTGGACAATGGTACAATGACAATTGACTAAGCCCCAATTACTGAAGAAATACAGACCACACAAACTACCTGTTAAATTTACGTTGTTTAAATTGAATTGTTGTTTAAAGTATTAAGGGAACTGAGAAAGGTATTCATATATTAGATTTTAAGTCAAGAACAACTATCTTGTGCAAGCACTTTGTCTCAATAACAACAACAAAATAAAAAGCGGAACTCATGAATGAGTGAGTATTGAGCGATCTTCAATAAAGTGATCTTCAATAAAGCTGCAACATCATTGCCACATTTTATGATGTCTCTGATGGTAAATAACATGTTTCACAACAAACAAGCAGACAGCTAACTTTCAAACTGAAGGTCATCATCTCAACAAACTTTGTGAACTTCATCAACTTTAACTTTCTTCTCTGATTTTTGCATTGTGATAAATCATGACACTCTCCTCAGTTAATACTGATTTTCTTTGATGTAATCTAGTCATTCATCAGACATTTTATTATTTGTTTTTATTGAACTTTTGAACATTGATGTATATACTAACAGGCTAACTGAACCATATGATTCGGGATAATTTTGTTGCGATGATAAGTAATTTAGGGTATTTTTATATGAAACATGATCAGGGATAATTTTGTTGATGGTAAATAATTTAGGGTATGTTTATGAGGAAAAATACATCTTTCATGAGATGGGTCAGCTCAGCTGAAGAGTTAATGTTTGAATAACACACAGGCTTATACATGATGGTCACCTGCTAGAAAGACTCATTCATGATCATCACTAAAGACTTATTTATGATCATCACCTAGAAAGACTCATTCATGATCATCACCTAGAAAGACTCATTCATGATGATCACCTACTAGAAAGACTTATTCATGATCATCACTAAAGACTTATTTATGATCATCACCTAGAAAGACTTATTCATGATGATCACTTACTAGAAAGACTTATTCATGATCATCACCTAGAAAGACTCATTCATGATGATCATCTAAAGACTCATTCATGATGATCACCCAGAAAGACTCATTCATGATGATCACCTACTAGAAAGACTTATTCATGATCACCACCTAGAAAGATTCATTCATGTTTATCACCTGCTAGAAAGATCTATTAATTGCTCTCCATTCCAATTGGAGGTTACTGAGCCTTTAGCACGTTATACTTTTATGGTTTAATTTTTTTATTTTTTCAGCTTTAACTCATGTAGGCTACACTTGAAATCACAAACTATAAAAATCTGGACCTGTTCCGCATTTAATTCCAGTCTTGTGGTTCCTCAGTGGGGTGGTGAGGTGGATGTGTTTATAGTTTTGTAATCTGTGGAATGATTAGAATGTTCATCCAATGTTCACACAACACTCATTACTTTTCCATGTTAGGGTGGAAAGAAAAGTTCCTTGTCAGGGAAAATGTTTATGAAATACAGATGTTTAATATGTTTTTTACATTTCTTCCTGTTTGTGTGTGCTTCCCGGGCATAGACCAGACACCTTAAAGTGTTTTGCACCATGGCTATTCCATACCTCTAACATATTGGACAAAGACCTATGATAGACGATGAATATTATCTAGACCAAAGAACAATTCCTTGTGGATGGAGTGACCTCTAACAACTGCACATTAAAAATGTCAGAATCAAAACATATGTGCCATGATCACACCGTACCAAAAATGACGGCATTTTTTTATGTCAAGGGTGTAGCAGGACAACCTAAAAATGGGAACCATGTGTCTAACAGATTGACATGTTGGGGTAGGATGAGGCCTTTCCCCCTATCCACAGGATGCAAAACATATGTTTTCAGAGCCCAAAATAAGGTTATAAGCAACAGACGTCATCAAAGACCAAGTGGGGTAATCCCCCAAGGACTTATCTCTTATTCAGCCTCGTTCAGTTCCTTCCCTTGCGTTGCCCTAATTGTTTTGTTTTTCTTATTTGGAAGTGATCCAGGACACATCAAGTTTTTAACAAGCAAACATAACAAAATTAGGACACTGTAAAATGCCCCCCTGTACAGTTAAAGACTTGTTAAATCCCTCCTTTCAGAACAAATGACACCAGTCTTTATAATGGAATGTGCTGTCATAATTCTGGTGTGGTGCGGATGAGTGGGGTGAATGTGGCGTGGAGACAGCGGAATGCCAGATAAAGCATTCCGGATTAACGTGTCTGTTCTAAGGGCATGTAAGGTAAGGAGGCTGCCATCTGGACTGAGTCAAACACTAAAATAGAACATCCTGCAGGTCTTCTCCGAGGCATTGTTTTAAAATGTCAGTGTGGACATCCAATGAGTCAGCTTTATTGGCATGACTGAAAAAGTTACAAAATTAAAAATGTACACAAAATGAAAAATACAAAGTTTAAATATTTGACATACATATCTCTCTCTCTCTCCCCCCCTCTGTATGTGTACGATTCAGCATCAAATATTATGACCTACACAAATGTGCAATGCAGTGGTGGCATAACATTATAATGAATTAAGCCTAAAACTCATACATTGAAAACAACAAAAAATAACTACATCGCAACAGGATAATTTTAAAACGTCAATGCCATCACTGAAGCTCTACAAATCACTAACAAAAACAACTCAAGAGGCACCCCTGCAAGATTCGACAGGCAGACCAGCGAAACTTTAGCAAGACCCGCCATGATGATTGTGTAATGGCCTCCAAACACTCCGGATCTGATTTAAAAGAACTGCTTTTTGCTTAGTGCAGTTGTCCTGTAAAAGCCAACCCCTGAACGCTTACTCATGTTTTACGGCATCCAACTTGCACAGATTTGCTGACATCGCCTCCTCTTTGAGAAAAACAGTTCTTCTCGGCATATCATCTGGGAAACAGGTTGTTTCCAACTACACGTCAACACTGTGGATTCCTTAAAGACCTTGAGTGAAGTTTAATGCTAAATGTTTAATCAGATGTTTATATTTATGTTGTGTCTGTTACTGGTGGTAGCAGACTCTCTACCACACTTCATTATTTACTCCTTTAGCCCTGAATACAGATGTTTACAATTAAGGGAACAAAGCACATCTTAAACTCATTTGTGTCTAGTTTATGGTAAAGCAAACTAAATAAATTAAGACTGAAGACAAAAGCTAACTACAGTACATACCACAGATTTCTGACTTTCATCAGATGAAGGTCAATACTAATGTTCTCTGACATGTAGCTTACATACATTCTACAAAATGTACATACATTCTACAAAATGTACATACATTCTACAAAACCCGATCTCCAGGCCAGTGGCAAGCTCTGTAGCTCTCCATTCATGTCCTCTGCATGGTTGGTCTATGTTTTTGTTATACAAATCCTTTTTTCCTTGTGATCTTAAGAATAGCTAAACTATGAGCTAAACTATATAGGCTGTGGTGTGAAACAAGGCTCCATTACAAAACACATTCAAGGACCACACACACACACACACACACACACACACACACACACACACACACACACACACACACACACACACACAAACACAAACACAAACACAAACACACAGACACAGACACAGACACAGACACACACAAACACAAACACAAACACAAACACAAACACACAGACACAGACACAGACACACACACACACACACACACACACACACACACACAGTTTATCCATACAGTCTCTCGATACCACTGTCATTATGCAATCAAGTTGGAGTCATACACATCACAAGGATCAGCACATGTCCAGACCAGACGTCCAGTTTCCTCTCAGTTCCGTCTGTCCTCCGCCCAGCTACGCACTTCACTCGGCTATCCTGAACGCCCCAAAGTAACTGCCCTCTGCCTCAGGGTCCAGCATCCAGGCATTGGAAACGCTGACGTAGAGGCCATCTCCTGCTCGCAGAGCCACGACGCCTCCCTGGTGCTGGCAGGACATGTGATAGCCACTGGGCCTCCAGCGGTGTGTGCTACCGGTCTTCATGACCACACTCGATCGGAGGGGGGAACCACGATTGGGCCGTTCCAGGAAAATGTACTGGATCAACTGGACCGGGCTGGGAGAGGGCAGCGCGTGATGGCCCAGGTTGGAGGACTCCGGACGAGACGGAAGGCTCACCTCTGGCTCATTGTAGAAGCGAAAGCAGGTTTGGGCATACACGTAGTACTGACCGGGCTTTCGGAACAGAATCCGCCCATCATGGTACTGAAGCTGGGCAAGGTGACCTCGGTCAGCACTCCAGTGGACTATGGTGGCGTGGACATCTCCTAAAGACAAAAGCCGTCCTGGTCACACTATACAGACTGGGCCACTTTACAAACTCTACAAATACACATTAAAAACTCACTTTTCTTCTAACTATATAACCTCATTTAGCTCCAACCCTGGGAAATAGATACACATTGCCCATACATTAACAATCTTAAAGGGAAACTATGGCATTTTTCAACCTACAAATTTGGTGTTGCTTAAAAACATCTAAAAATCAGACCCAGGTTGGAAACTATTTCCACTTTAAAGCAATAAGCCTATCTGTGAAAAACAAATAACAGCCGGCAACTGTGAAGTCCCTCAGACTTGCTTATAACCAACCGCTGTTAAACTGTTGACTATAAACAAGGCAGGAAGATGGGTCTGTGAAGGTGTACGAGGCTCCGGAATGTGAGAGGCTGTAGAATATTCCCCACAAGTCCCATCTCACCACTGCAACACTTACACTCCTAAATAAGAGACTTGTCTTGGACACTCACCCTGGCCATCTCACCTACCTAGAAACACACTGCAACACTTGAATAAGGACACTCCTAAATAAGAGACCTTTATGGACACTCACGCTGGCCGTTTGAGCTTGGAGGTTTTATGGGCAGGTGGGCCACTGGGGTCCTGCTCCTTTGCCTTTTAGGGATTCTGGACTGATGCTGATTCTGCTGGGGTTCAGTTGGAATCTCTCCCACAGCTGGGCTCTTTTCCACCCCATGCACCTATCAGGGACAAAAAAACAAACATCAGTGAAGTGTTTTTTGAAAAATGGATTTCGTCTTCAAAATTAGAACTGCCATATAGGCACAGGACCTTATTTGAACGTTAAGTCATAATTCATCCAAAGGCTCTTAAAATAAGGGCCTCAAAATAGTTTCTAGAATACAATCTCATTTAATGGTGGCCGTAGTTTACGCTTAAACACTGAGCAACCAAATAAAGCCTAAATTAAACATTTCAGAGGTATGGAAACTTAAGATGACAATTTCAACTTCATCAATTTCAACTTTCACCATTTTTTGATGGTGAAATCTAACACCTTGTAAGATGTAACACAACAAAGTTAACGAACACCTGGAACACATGGGTGGCGTGTTTTAGAATCTGTGTGGGTGGAAAGCAAAGCATCACAAAGCTAGCAGCGTCCAGCTGTTTGATGCGCTGCCCACAGACCTAACGTGCGATTTCTCTCCTGAATCATTCTCCACAACAAAGCAGCCACAGATGTGAATATACCAAGTGTGAATAACGCAACGCCACAAGAATCTGTGTTTCACGAAACAATTTTCCATTAGCCTACAACATAAAATCCCACTAGATAAAACATTTCGCAGTTTCAAATCTATGCAAGGGAATTTGAACGGCGTGCAAAACAATGCGCAAACTCTTGTGAACTAATACAAAGCAGCCAATTTTGGGATTACGGTGAAACAGACTTGATATCCAGACATGTTAGCCTAGAATCAAGACGGATAACAACATGACATGTAAACTCAGAACAAACGTCAGTGGAAAAACGGGGGATCGCTCATATTATCACTAACCTGAAAATGCCCTGTAAGATGCAATCCAACTATCACACAGCATAAAAGTTGCATCAATGCCATTATAGCAATGATGACCGTGACGGGTGCTGTAGGAGTCATCAGATAAGGCTGAATAAGTCTTGACGTCCGGGGTTCCATGTATAGCATTCGTCTTAGTAGCCTATCGCAGAAACATAAAACTCTAAACGCAGCAGACTTGGAGTTCAGAGGTGACCTACAGACTGTCAATGTCTCTCTCATTGTGCTCTCCGATGATCGCCTCACTGCTTTCAAAATAACGCCCATCCCTCTCATGGTAGCCTAGTCTTCCTGCAGATATATGTTAGGCTACTTAAGACTTAGTTTACATCAACTGATTGATTGATAAGCCAGTTGAGTCCATGGTTGTCTGCTGCAGTCACCCGATCATCACAGTAATTTGAACCAGTTAAACTGTATAGGCTACTTCTTGAAGAAAAAAAATCCTCATACGAAAACACCGGTTTAAAATGAGCAGCTGACTGGACAATAAAGTTGTCAAAGTTGCATTTTTATAAGCTATTAGGCAGTACAGCATTTGATGTCCAACACTGACTGCACTTGCAGTTGTGAGACAAGCGAAATTTCAAGACGCTAACGTTAAGGACAGAGGCGACAAATGACACAGCAATCACTGAGACAGCAATCATCCACGCATGCAATGTTCTGGCAAAGTGTTCATCACACCGTTCTATCTCCCAAATACATGCAGATGCGCACGATGGAACCATTAATCGAATATCAAGTAGTTGCTAAATGTGAAATTATATAGATAACTATTTTGGTTCACACACACACACACACACACACACCTAGATTTTTTTCTATTATTGACCTGTGCATTAAAGGATTTGGCAAATTATTTTTTTATTGACGTATGAAAAATGAAATTAGCAGTAATGACATTAACTTTTTACTATGTTGATTAGAGTACCTGCATCATCCTGTCTTAAGCAGCTTTGACTGAATAAAATCATATGCAGATATGCAGCAAACTTGTGGGTGATTTGTGGGAAACAAATGAGTTCACTAGAAAATATTGCCAGAAGTTTGCCAATGTTAGCCGTTAGAGGCAAACTTAATGCAAAGTTCTGGCACTGTGGTCACTGGCGACCACATTTGCCACTAGTGGCAAACTTCTCATTGTTGCCAGAACTTTCCAACACTGGCAAACTTCTGGCAACAATGAGAAGTTTGCCACTAGTGGCAAATGTGGTCGCTAGTGATTTGCCACCACATTTAGCCAATAATGGCAAACTTCCAGTGAACTTCTGGTGACAACCCTAATTTGCATATTACATTGCTGCAAATTTGCTGCAACATTGCCAAAAGTTAACCACAACTGTTTGCCAGAAACCTAATTTGTATGTGAAAATATGACCTTGTCACAAGTTTGCTGTTTGCCAGAAACCTGAAATTTCCATTTGTGGATACAGGTGCTAAAGGCTCTGTCTACTCCTTCACACTGATGCCAAGCCAATCTGTAACAGTTACAACATCCCACAATCGAACAGGAATAATAAGCACAGTCCTGGGCCTCCTATTATCATTTTAATATCTCAGAAAACTACACACAAAACTCTCAGAAAACTCCTCATACTACTCAGGAACCTATTCGGAAAACTCTTTTTGCTGTTTTTGTAATTGTGTTTGACTCATTTAGAGCCGAGCTGTTCCAGTAAGCTTCTGCTTGGTCAGGCAAGTGCATGTCTGGGGCTTCTCCCTGCTCCTCATTTTCCGCTTGCTCTTCATTCTCCATTTGGTGATCAACGGTGCTTGAGTCAGTGCCTGGGAGGCCCAATATATATTCAGTCAAAGTTGAGATGCATGACCAGGGACGTCACTAGGATTGAAAGACGGGGGTGGGGGGTGGGGGGGGGTGTCAATCATCAAACAATATTCAAACCTAAACAATTGTACCCTAGACTAAGTTATGACCCCCTTTTACCAGATATGTCAATTAGTCCTTTGAGGCCTAGGCTATTTTCAGTGTAATTTTACTATTAAGCTCCACTTTTTCTTGTGACATCTGTTTGATGTATGTGAGATAAGTACTCTGTGAGCAATTCAACAGAGAATAAGGAATTTGAATTCGGATGAATATCATATTATATATTTTTAGGGGGGCGTTTGATCATCCTAGGGTGGCTTCAGCCCCCCCCCCCCCAAAAAAAAAAAAAAAAAAAAAACGACGTCCCTGTGCATGACAGTTTGTACAGTATCTTTAGCATTAACTGTACAATTCTGGATTCTGGCTTTTACGGTATGAAAACAACTGGGAAAAGACTGTTGGAAAAACATTTTTAAATTCTGCTTTCACAAGCCTCAAGCACATAAAATGCCCACTGTCTGTATATCACAACATTTCATCCTCCAAATCACTCAGTCAGTTAATATGCCTAAACCTATTTCCACAAATAATGGAAGGAAGCTCCTCTTAGCCAAGCTCACTTCCTGTTCCCTCTTCTCCTTAGACTGTCACATAGTTTCTGAGTTTTGGGGAGGTCCTCCTCACCTGCCTGGTCCATTGATATGAAAAATATCAGCACTATAATAACTAAACTCTACTCATTTGCAATGCCCAAACTAACTAAACTCTACTCATTTGCAATGCCCACTCCCAATGATGAGAATCTCTGCTTATACCCCAAATAAAAATGAATTACTTGTTTAATCATAACAGGCTATAGGTCCATATAAGTATTTTGGACAATGACACATTTTTTGTAATTGTAATTTTGCCTAACCCTTCACCAGAATGAATCTGAAACGCTTTAATTCAAGGGTGTGAACAGAAATATTGCATTAATCGTTTAGAATTTACAGCCATTTTTATACACGGTCATCCTATTTTAGAGGCTCTAAAGCAATTGGACAAACAAACGATGCACTGGCTTCATGAAGGCTCAGTCTGCAACCCATAGACATCTCTCACGAGATGCGTTGCTGGTCTTTACTTCAGCCTCCCTCAGGTGCAGCTTGGGTCTTTCAGCCTTCAGTTTTGTCTTCAGTAGGCTAGGTTAAACACCTGCTCATTTGTGTTGAGGTCAGGTGACTGACTTGGCCATTGATGACTGGTCAATTTATTTACCTTGAGTTGTTTTTTATTTGCCTCTTGGGTTGGTTTTGCAGCATGTTTCGGGTCATAACTGTGCGGTCCTATCAGTTGTGCAGCATTTGTCTGAATCTGAGCAGAGAGAAGCCTTAGATATGCCTACATCAGAAGTCATCCCGCAACTTTTAGCTTTGGACCACATGCTCATTCATTGAGTTCCAATGAACAGCTACCAAATGCAAATGAAAGGAATGAACTCCAGACTTGGTTTAATTTGTCATGCAATAACACATGTGTACGCATGTGCTTTAGTGTGTGGGAAGGCTGAATAAAATAGGCTTAGGCAGGAAGTGATCTCTAGTGTTATCGCCATAGCAGGTAATAATAATAATAATAATAATAATAATAATAATAATACGTTTATTTTATATAGCGCCTTTCTCAAACCCAAGGTCGCTTTACATAGTAGGAAGGCAAGGAAACACGATAACAAACAAACAAAACAATACAACAAAGACAAGTTATCTGTATGGACCTATGTGTTGGGTGTGGAGGAGAAGTGATCATTAAACAGAAAGGTTTTGAGATGTGCTTTGAAGAAAGGAAGAGAAGGACAGGAACGAAGAGGTTGGGGGATGGAGTTCCAGAGTTTGTGGGCCAAGGCACTGAAGGACCTGCCACCCTGGGTGGAGAGTCTGGAGCGGGGGATAGTCAAGAGGGTCAAATCCAGCTGATGAGAGTCTGGAGCGCGGGATAGCCAAGAGGTTTTGGTCAGAGGATCTGAGTGAGCGGGAAGGAGTGTAAGGGGTCAGGAGGTCGCGGATGTAGGGGGGAGCAAGGTTGTGGAGGGCTTTGAAGGTGAGTAGTAGTACTTTGTATTTGATCCGGGACGGAACTGGTAGCCAATGGAGTTGATGGAGAATGGGGGTGATGTTGTTGTGATTTAGTGGGGAGACCAAGGAAAAGTGAGTTGCCGTAATCTAGTCGGGACATAATGAAAGAGTGAACCAAAGTCTGTGCATCACTAGCAGAGAGGAAGGGTCGGAGGCGGGCAATGTTACGGAGGTGAAAAAAGGCAGTCTAGTGAGTGATTTGATATGAGGATCAAAGCTAAGGGTGGAGTCAAGCTGAATGCCAAGTTTTTTAACAACAGGGGTAGAGTGGACAGGTGAGCCATCAATGTTGAGAGTAAGGGCCTGTCCACACGGAGACGCTTTTTAGGTTAAACGCATGTTTAAGACGGGGAGATTTGGTGAGGATGCTTTTAGGTAACCTGGCAATAGCCAGATGAATTTCGCTCCACCTAGCTCCACTCATCCATCTGGAACCGATCCATTGAAGTGTTGTTTCAGACCTAATCAAAAAATGCTTGCATATGATTGAATAAGCCACTTGTCCGTCATCTATTGACGTGCTACTTCAACCACTCACATCGAAGCCAATCCGTGACGCTAATAACAGACTCACAGTCGCTTCTACGCTATGTCACATCTATGAAACTCCCGCCCTGCGTCCTGATTGGCTAAACCATAAAGTTGGTTGGAGAAATCACTCTCAATGGAAGAGGTCCCAGATGGATGTGAGTGAAGCTAGGCGGAGCTAAGCGGGTCAGGTTAGCTTTTAGGGCCAATCAGCAGAATTTCAGTTTTGTCTGTGTTGAGCTTGAGAAAATTGTTTTGCATCCAAAACGTTGTAGCCTAAGTATTCTATTTAATTTGGGTGAAACTAGCTATCTCTTTCTATGGCTCTAACCTATATGAAACTGTCAAAGTTCTCAATGCATTCTAACCAGTAATGTCATGAGTGAGCTACAAAGAACTACATATCCCACAATTCTAAACCGGCGTCTCCTTCTCTTCCTGAAAATGGCACAGAACAGCTTTCATCACACTGCAGCATGGTGGAAACATTCGGCTACTAGACTGCAAGTAAAATCGTGATTTGTAGTGTTTGGAGATATTCAGAAAGCTCCAAGCAGACGACAGCCCGTGCAATTTATAAAAATCTGGATGGACTTAGAAAGCAAAAGTTGCCTTTTGTGTTTTACGCGTAGCCGAGCCTACACCAGTCCTCAACGTTAGGTTGTCGTCGAGGGGCATTTATCATGACCTTCAGTAGGCCTAAGTTGTAGACAAACTCCAAGAGGTCCTGATACTATAATGTCTCAAGGAATTTGTTGTTAGACTTTACATAAGCCCTATACTCCTGATGACATTAAGATGGACCATATTCTGGAAATCGTGTGTACCGCTAAGACACCACGGCATCGCTGTCAAATTGACTGGAATCCTGGGTAATCAGCTGATCTCCCGTTCACAAAACCACAGACTCCAGCCATATCGGAAGAATCATAAAATGACAGTACATTTGCTTAAGGATGAAGCTGTACAGAAGTACATACACAGGCTTAGGAATGAATACAAAGTTGTCACTGGCACGTTACAAAACGCGAATCTAAGTGATTCTGACAGGCGACACTGTCACCAAAGACGAGTGGAACTGTTGCCTGTGGTAAACGCATTCACATGCACCGAAGACGCTGCAAAAGATCTTCAAGAAGTGGAGTCCTTTCTTCAAAGTACGTAGGCTAGGCCGTCGCTTGATAATCTCATGTAAAATATTAATCTGAACACCCAGAAGTTCGCATCATAGGCTTGTGTTTATGGCGAGGATAATAATCACCCCAAGGTGGCGCTGTCTATATAGTGATAGTCGTCTTGACCTGTTCTGTTCTCAATTTTGAAAGGTACTATAGCGGACCCTACCCAAGACGAGCAAATGGTTGAGCTGCTTAGAAAAGAACAAGCTGAACTCACCAGAACACTCCAAGACTTAAATAAAGAAGTAAGAGTTTTTCTATAGCCTACTATCCAACTCTAATGTAGTTTAGTTATCACCTAATTTAATAGCCTCTAATTGATTAGCATATTTGTTTGAATTTATCCAGTTGATCCAGGCTCTGGTTCCACTAGATGAGCATGACGACAGCAATGTCATATTGGAAGTAGCATCTGGCAGGACTACTGGAGGTAACTGAAAGGCTATTTAACTGAACACACTCTCTGACAATAATACATTTTTATGTATTATAGAGTTATACATTTGTAGGCTTTTCTTTCATAATTATGTCAGCCTGTTGCTGTCACCAGGTGACATTTGCCAGCAGTTTACCCGTGAGATCTTCGACATGTATGAAGGTTTTGCCAGCTACAAAAACTGGCACTTTGACGTCCTTAATTACGCTCCTGCAGACTATGGTAAAACTCACATCTCTCATACATTTTACACACACACACACAAACAACGACAAGGTGCTTGTGGACCTTCTGTGAGTAAAGTACTTAGACTTAACGTCCTTTGTTTTTCCCCTTGCTTTGAATACATATACAAATAGGCCTACAGTTATGTGAACAAGGTTTCTTCCAAACATCTTGCTGCAGGGCAATTTCTCTCAGGTCTTGTGCATCTGTATAAGTTACTGTGCATCTGAACTTGCATTCTGTCCCTGTCGCTGTGTTGTGGTTCCTTGTGTAGTCCCTGTCACAGGGTTGTGGTTCCTCATGTAGTCCTTGTCACAGGGTTGTGGTTCCTCGTAGGTGGACTGCACCATGCGGCAGTGAAAGTGTCTGGTGAGGCCGTTTACAGATGGCTGAAGTTCGAGGGGGGCACCCACCGGGTGCAGAGGATCCCTGAGGTGGGGCTGTCCTCGCGCATGCAGCGCATCCACACGGGAACCATGATGGTCATCGTGCTGCCTCAGCCCAACGAGGTAACTACACTTCATACTTTTACTACACTTTTCAGCTAACATATTCACGCCAGTGGAGAATTACTGCAACTATGTATAAGTATAAGTATATATACTCTTTTGATCCCATGAGGGAAATTTAATCTCATTTATCCCAATCCGTGAATTAGTGAAACACACTCAGCGAACACACAGTGAGGTGAAGCACACACTAACCCTGGCACAGTGAGCTGACTGCAACAACAGCAGCGCTCGGGAGCAGTGAGGGGTTAGGTGCCTTGCTCAAGGGCACTTCAGCCATGCCTATTGGTCGGGGTTCGAACCGGCAACCCTCCGGTTACAAGTCCGAAGCGCTAACCAGTAGCCCACGTCTGCCCCTCTAGAGCTGCATACAAAATTGGATATGTTGCAAAAGGGGTTTCTGATGAGGATTTACCCTTTGAGGGAGTCGAGAGGTTGGATTTGAACTAAAATGTGGATGTAATAACCAAATTAACCAAATAACAAACAAGCAAACAAAGAGTGTGAGATGGCATCATGTAAGTTGTCAGTAGTGCATGGATGTATGTTTGCAATGTGTCTGAATGCTGTGTTGCAAAGCAAGAATGGCCCTCTCAAGGTGAGAGGAAGCAGCCCTTTAAATGTGGACACCTGCAGCTCATTAGCTCCTGAGGCTTCCCGACACCTGTAGACACAGGCCATCACACCCACATAAATATTCCATTTAATATCATCCATTTCAAGCTGCAGTAGTCTACATTAACATGTACCTACATGTCTAAGCACTTTTAGGTTATTTCAATGAAAAGGTGTGAAATAATACAAAGGCACTCTTGAACTTTTGAAGTACGTGGTGGTGGGGGTTTGTAGAAAATGTAGAAGTGAGTGGTAATATTCCTAGTTGAGACTCTCCTATCAAAGATGATTTAGTTTGAGATGTTTCTGTAGTGCTGTATTGTATAAAAATGTATATGATTTGTTTGAAGTTGTGTTAGCTCAGCTGTGGTATCAACTACATTCTTTAGGTGGAGATTCAGATTGACCCGAAAGATTTGAGAATCGACACTTTCAGATCAAAAGGGCCCGGGGGTCAAAGTGTGAACACGACAGACAGTGCTGTCCGAATTGTCCACTTGCCCACAGGTAGGAACATTTCATCATTCCTTGTTTTATTTTAAGTCAGTGTCATCCTGCCATCATTTAGATTTAGCTTTAAATAATGAATAAAATGTACTGATGACCTCACTGACTCAAATATCTGAGAGATATTGATTTGATTTGATTTGATTTGATTTGATGGTTGCTACAATTTTCTTCACAAGGACTTTGGTCACTAAAGAGTTTCTGTTACAGGAGAATGTCAAACCCTCTCTCTTTGTATGCTGCATCCTCAGGCACAGTGGCTGAGTGTCAACAGTCCCGTTCCCAGATCCAAAACAAAGACACAGCCATGCGGGTACTCAAGGCCCGTCTGTACCAAAGCATCATGGGAAAACAAACAGAACAGAGAGACACAGCACGCAAGCAACAGGTACTAGCGACCACTGCACAATACACACACAACAGGTACCAGCGACCACAGCACAACGCACACGATCACACACACACATACAAAAAGACACAGTGCACAAGCAACAGGTACCAGCGATCACTGCACAACGCACACTAACACAAAAAGAAAACAGTGCTGAGTGACCACATCCATCCTTTTTTCTCCTGTAGGTGGGCACTCGGGCCCAGGCTGAGAGGATTCGCAGTTACAACTTCAGTCAGGACCGAGTGACAGACCACCGCATTGGCTACATGACTCGGGACATCAAGGTGAGACAGGCTTACCGGTACTTACCTTTCATCCTCCTCTTAGTGCATTCAAACTACATCTCAGATGACCTCTTCAGAAATCAATACAGACTATGAATGTGTGGTATTAAATGCGTATGGAAGTCTTAACTATAAAAGATTTATCACTTAATTGCCTCTTTGATGTGACAGATAATCTGGAGTTGATATCCTCTTATGTGGCCAATCTGAAACCTCTCCAGCCCTCTATTGTTAAAGGTGCAGTCAGTAATTGTGCAGGAAGTCGTGTTTGTTTGTGTTTATATTTAAATTTATTAGTAGACGCTTTTGTCCAAACGAATCACAGCAGAGAAGTAGCCCACCCCTACCTTCAGTATTCCCAGAGAAACTCCACGCAGGGTTTTGTTTTTGTTTTTTGGTTTGGAGGACAGGCTGCCCCCACTTTATTTGTTTCCAGTGTTCGGAGCCTGGGCTGCCTACAGAGACAGTGTACTCACAGAATGGGCAGGTTGTGAGGAGATGATTGATAAATGTGAACAAAAAAATCTTATGGACTTGATTGTTATGAATCGCGTATGATCACAGACTGCACCTTTGTAAGATATGTGCTTGCCGATCACTGACTGCACAAGACTTGTGCGTGCTTGCTTGCTTGCTTGTCAGTATGTGCTGTTGACCAGCTTCTGTGGTGCAGGAGTTCATGAGGGGTGGAGAGCAGCTGGAGGAGCTGATCTCGGCACTGCTGGAGCACAGTGACCTCGAAGCCTTGCTGGAGCTGGTGGAGAGCGACCGGCTACTGAGGAGGGAGACTGACCCATGATCAGCTGCCGAGGAGGGAGACTGACCCAGGATCAGCTGCCGAGGAGGGAGACTGACCCAGGATCAGACCCGGTGGGCAGCTTCAACTGTTAACAGTGACAGGCTCGTATGAAGTTACCGGACAGGTAAAGGGGAGGTTACTACTATACAGTCTCCAGTTTTCCCTTTACCTGAGAGACCTACTTTAGACAGCTGATGGCATGACCAGGACGTTGTTCACAGATCAGGAAAGTCTGCCTTTCAAATGTAACCGGTTGGAAATGACTTTTGACTCTGCAGAGATAACGTTAAAGTAAGTTATAAAATGAATAAAATGTAATGGCAGCTGCTGTGGGTGTGGCTGAATGTATCTGAAAACACAAATGGGCGCACACACGGAGGAAGGCTCAGAGCCCTATCTCACACCAACATGCTGTTGGCAAACCTGGCAACCTGTAATGGCAACAGTATCTCTTTGACACAGTTGATATGAGACAGCTGCCCAAATGAGTGGGCCAGTTACCCAATTAGTCCTGACTGGGTCCTCTATCCTCCTCTCAGACATGTTGAGTACTGAACTGCATTAAACTATGTAGCCTCCCCAATCAAATTAGTATTTAGGATGAAGATGAGTCTGTAAACAGACTAAGGGACAGCTTTATCCACAAAGGGAGATTTTACTTTGACAACATGAACTAAACAGACTAATGTCACTTTTCAAGCCAATCATAGAAAAATACCTTCGCATAAATACATGACACACTAATGGATCTATAACAGGGGGGGGAGGGTTGATGCCAACCAACAACAAATAAAAAAAAAATACAAATAAAAACCTCCATAATCAAATGTGTAGAGGAATTAAAGATGTGAAAGGACAAAAACACTCCTTATAAAGAATGTGTACTTATTAGCTCTTTGTTTCTCTGTGAACAGAGCTTTCAACCCTGGATGTGGCAACTACTCCTGGAAAAGCTGCTTGAGCTCATCCACACATAAGCAACTACAATTTTGCAAAGACGTTTGAGTTGACACTACACAACTCACACATAAACATGCGAGACTCCAGGGTGTGCCAAGAGAGCAAAAATAAATGTCAGCCTGCTGATTTCCTGAGCGTCCTCCACATGTCCCGTATAAAAATGTCCAGCGGAGGCTCCTAGTCGTCCTTCCCCCGCTGGCGGAGGCTTCTGGACTTGCCATTGTCTGTCTTCCTCTTGCGGAAGGTGGCCCCCGCACTCCCCTCGTCCCCCAGGGAGGTGATGGTGCGCTCCCTGAATTTGGGCTTTGGCTCAGGAGGCAGCTCTGTGGGGGGTGGTGCACCGCCCCCTGTGTCCACCTGAGGCAACTGCAGATCCACATTCTCACTGTCAGAGAGGGGAAGGTGGTTAATGTAACAAGTGGTGGTTAACACCCCTTCCAAGCAGTATATAATATGTACACTAAAGCACCAAGATGCTGTCCTCCGTGACCCCTAACGTGACATATCCACTTGATCACAAGTACAACTGCATCAAAACAAATACTGCAAGCAGACAACACTGACATGGCCCATGGTGCACAGCATTTTATGATGAAGTAAAAGTTGTGGCTTTCCCCATCACTAGTTGTTGTGTATTGTTGTGTTGTGTGCTGTATATTGTTGTGTGTGTTGTACTCACTATGGGTCCTCCTCCTGTTGGATACTCTCCCATAGTCCGTAGGGATTGATCCGGGGTTTCTTGGCGGGCGTTTCCTTCTCTTCTTTTGCAGGGTCACGTTCGGTAGAGCCTCCCGCACCTTCCTTCTCTCCTTTGGCACCAGCGCCTCCTTCAGCTTCGTCTTCCTCCTCGTCAGAGGCCTCAGACTTCTCCTCTTTTCTTTTCTGGGGAGAAGGGTGTGTTTATCGTGATCAGCTCAACAATGTGAGGAGTTCTCACATTTACTAACACACAATTTAGATGAAAAACAAAAACGCTGTACATGCTGTCATTTCGAGACTATGACCACACATACATGGATGTAGGCCAGTGTGTGTTGGACTCAGTGTGTGTGTGTTGCTCTGATGATGCATAGCTGCTGTGACAAAGCAATTTTCTGTAAAGGATTAATAAGGTATCAATCAATATCTAGTGTCTGACGTGCATCTCACCCTGAAACTGATTTTGGGGACTCTGGGCTGTTTGGGCTCGTCAGCATCCCCAGAGGTCTTCTCTCCGTTGGAACTGTTCTCGTCCTCAGACAGGGGCTCTGGCTTAGGGGCAGACGGCTCATCCTGGTCCTCCACCTCGGCTGCTGCGTTCCCTTCTGAGGGGAAATCTGCAGGTTTTTCCCAGCTTGACTCTGGGTAGCGAGGCGAAGAACACAGAGGAACAAGTATAAGTATATATGCTCTTTTGATCCCTTGAGGGAAATTTGGTCTCTGCATTTATCCCAATCCGTGAATTAGTGAAACACACACAGCACACAGTGAACACACAGTGAGGTGAAGCACACACTAATCCCGGCGCAGTGAGCTGCCTGCAACAACAGCGGCGCTCGGGGAGCAGCACATGTTGGGCCACTGCGGTCATTCAAAACCATTATGATTCTGACACACGGTCAATCTTTGTTATGTTGTGTTCCACTGGCCTCTTCAGTTGTGCTGCCCTAAGTACAGTACTTTCAGCTTTACACAGATCTTTATGCCACTGAAGGTCATGGTCACTAAACTCACCACCGGTTTCTGTGTTGTAGTAGTAAGTGAATCCATCTGGACTCAGTGCCTCCATCCACGGGGAGCCCGACTGCATAGTGAGAAAACAAGATGAATCCAAAGAAAAATAGATTTTCACAGACCTGTGGCTAGTGGCCCTGTGGCTACTTGGTTGACTGATAACTAGGGCTGTTACCTCATTGAATGCCAAGCTGTTTTCGGAAGCTTTGTCCTAGAGTGCCAGCAATCTAGACCATTGTTGATGATTTTTGTACAGCCACAGCATATTCTGTGTTATAGCTATGAACACATACAATGGCTCGTTTAAAAGGTGAGACTTTAAGCTCTCAGTGGGTGCAAACCGTGTATTTCTACACGCCTCTGTTCCTGAGAAATCCCAAGCTAAATAGTGGCTAGTTTTCATCAAAATCGCTGTTTTTTTCTAGAAATGGAGATATAACGTCTTTCATGAAATATTAAGTGTTGCCTGTAAACTTTCCGGGAAGTGATCAGCGAGACCTGGTGAGACTACCACCTAGTGATAAAACCAGGCCATTTTCGTGGGTCTGAGATGACGTGCATGCGTCACTGATTCGACCCAAAGCGGCAACCGAGTTATGATAAAATGTCTAGATAAAATGTCCAGATTGTGCGTTTTCATGAGTTTTCGATAGTCATATATTTCATTTCCATTCATCACAGTTCCCAAAATCACATATAAGGTGTGTTAGAGTGTCTAGTTTCGTAATTTAAAAAAAAAGCTAAAAACGTAATATTACGTTTTTGGCACTCAATGAGTTACTAACAATCATTTTCATAATCTCGATTTTCTCATTTTCTTGATTAATCAACTACCAAAATAGTTGCCAAATAATTAAAAAATTGACAACTAATAATTGAATCGATTAATTGTTGCAGCCCTACTGATTACAATAAAACTGAATACATTCATACGCGTGTACTCGTATCACATCATATGATATTTGTGTGCTCATACCAACCTCATTCTGTTGTCCATCTTGGGCTGAAGCCTCACTCTGACCTTGGAATCCTTCTGGCTTATCCCATTGCGAATCTGCAGGCACACATACATAACCATTGATCTGTGGTTGAGCCTGTGTTGTAGTAACAGACCCTCACCTCCTGTGCCTGTGTTGTAACAGATCCTCACCTCCTGTGCCTGTGTTATAGTAACAGACCCTCACCTCCTGTGCCTGTGTTGTAGTAACAGACCCTCACCTCCTGTGCCTGTGTTGTAGTAATAGATAAGTCCGTCATCAGTCAGGCCTTCAACCCAAGCGTCGGCTTCACTGTTGCTGCTGGCCTCTGGACTTGGCCTCCTCTGCTTCTTGCTTTGTTGTTGAGGTCGTCGAGTTTTACTCTGAGGCTCCATGACTGCTTTACTCTGAGGCTCCACTTCAGTAGCACCTGTATCATCAAAAAACAAAAGACCACTGAAACTGCTATTTGCATATCATGATTATATCATCATATGAAATTTCAGAACAGGTTCTAGCCATTTCTGTTGTACTATTTCTCATATGCCTTTTTTACTGATGTCCTGTGATCTAGGGCTAAAAAACAACACACAATACACACAAAATAGCCTTTGTAACAAAAATATGACCTAATCCAGGACTGTGGAGCTAAGAAGGCTATTATGCATTATAATAATAAGCTATATTTGTATGCATTTTACATTCCAATTGTTTCATACATTGAGAACAGTTGGTTTTCAGTTTGTTTTTATATTACCTGATTCTGTCTGAAGTCTTTTCATGTCCTCCTCGTATGCTTTTAGAGCTGCCTCCTCCATGGCTGCAAACTCCTTTGACATGCGATCCTCCTTCTTCGCCTGGTCAATGCTCTTCTTTTTAATCTGCATCAGGACAGGGTGGAGGGTGGGTATAGGGCGTCATGCACCAATAAAGTTGTCTGCGTAACATGCCAACTCTTATCTCCACCGAACTCAGAGCAGATGGCACGTCAAATTGAGTTTACTTTTTTTTTTTCCCTTATCTGAGAACTCAATGTTTTTATACCAGAATACAGCACCATATGTTGGTATTTATAAGCAACATCAAGCTAAATATATTTTTATGAGTTGCTACCAACTTCTGGACAAGTAAATTAGTATTGAGTGCAGGATGAGGAACAGAACAGCCTACGAAGGAAATATTACTTCACCTCTTCGATTTTTGCAGCCACATTTAACTTGTGATTCTTCCCCCTTTCGTGAAATTCAACACTCTGTAGAAGATAATGTATAGAATACTCATGTTTAGGATCAATGGCAAGACGTACTCTATCGTTATCTCTGACGGAAGAAACACTCACCGGTTTGTTGTCTGCTATCCAACACTTGCAGTACTGACAAAATTTCTTGGGCTGAGACTTCCAATAGTCAGCCCTAAGGTTTGCGATTGCCACCACGTACAAGGATAAAACATGCATTAATTCATACAAAACAGGCGACGGTTAAATGTTTCAAAACGGTGCGTTTAAACAAACTGGTAAAGAAGGTGTGATGTAAATAAACTAACAACCAGTGTTCAACAATTAGGCTAGCCTAACAGTAGCTACTGTGAGCAGAGTCGTGGTGGTATACAATCATTGTTTAACATCAGTAATGTTACTTACATTTTATATTGTCTTGGTCCTCTGTACTAAAACAGTCTTATTTGCAAAAATTACTCAAACGTTTAGAAGAAGGAAACTGAAGTCACCCCTTTTGGCCATGGAGCTCGAGAATTTCTGTCGCTTAAACATGACGTCACTATGCAATGGCTTCGCGTTTTGAAGTCATCACACAAGAGAGACTCCTCAGTCTTAATGTGCAGCAAAAATAAGTTTTTTTTTTACTACCATCATAGTGATAAATGATGCTGTAGAATGATACATCATATGTTCAACAGATTGATTGACTGAATGTGGAGTATCTTTTTGACATCCAAATATTCTTATAGTCTTACTTTTACATGTAGTGCTGTGTCCCATATGGTCTAGCGGTTAGGATTCCTGGTTTTCACCCAGGCGGCCCGGGTTCGACTCCCGGTATGGGAAGCAATATTTTTCTTGTCGGGAGTCTCAACCGACAACTAGAGATGCCGAAAAGTCTAAGTTAGAGTCAGTCAGTAGATGGCCCAATTGATTGCACTTTGAGACCATACTGTGATTATTTTAGTGTTGTTTATTTTAACATTGACGCCTGTTCCCAAACTAGCCATTTTACTGCTTCCACTGGTGTAACCAAGTGAAATTAAACTTAAATTTGTGCATTAAAGTCTTACAAAATCCTTTCAGAAGTGCAGCAAACATATATTTATTTTTAAATGCAGTTGTTTACTTAATTCTAAAGTAAATAAAAGTAAAACATGGGCTCCTTTCCAGACCAACTGATTCAAATTTGCAAACAGGTTAGTCTTGGTTCACCCAGGCTAGTGTGTGTGTGTGTGTGTGTGTGGTAAAGTATGCACTCTGCAGTCTGCACACAGATGTAAATGCCCACTTCCAGAAGCTGTGATCAGGTGTTAGCAAGCTATTGAAATGTCGACATTATGTCGTTGCAGCGCCCTGGATGCAATTTTAAGAAATGTGGCATGCATCTAAAAAATGTGGTAGCAATGCAACATGCAGTTAATTTTGAGCTTTCACATCACAACATATTTTGTGCGTTCATTTTCAGGTAGCTGCTTACAACGCTGTGCATGCTGGGATTGACAGGCTCATTTTTTATGCAGATCTGGCTCAACATGATGCATTGCACACTGGTTTGAACACAATGCATGGTTAGAAATACTGTACATGACCTTAAGACCTTGTGGGAGCAAAACATCTGCAGTCAGCTTGTACAGTTGCTCACCACAAACTGCATCAGACCTCATTAGGCCTACATCAAAACATACGCACAATGCTGACCTGATAAATGTGTGCTAACAATGGTTTATCAACCGACATGCATTGCTTTAAGCAGCTACATGAAGACAAATTGACAGAAATGGGTTTTGGCAGCTGAACTCTGATTGGCCGTTGGTTTTGTTTGCATTGGTCAGACAGGTGACACCGAAGGGTGATACTCCAGGAATTTGCTCCCAAAAGAGTCTATTCTTTGTCAGCAGGCCTTTGAATAGGCCTACATGCCCATCAGGTTTCATGTGCATCAGAGTTTCAGTATCCCAAGAATAGTTGATCAAAAATTGGTGAAAAAAGAAAGCTTTGACAAAACCTCTAAGAGCGCAATGCGCTAGTCTATTGGCTTTATGTGTGTCTCTGGCATCATCCGGTCACAAGAATCCAGCCTGCACAATAAGGCTACTGTACTAGTTGCTGAAAGTTTAAAAAGCCTTTATTTTTAAATGAAACACACAAACTTGTTTCAATGACAGTGCTTAAAAATACAAACAAATAAACAAACAAAAAAAGTAATACCTGTATTTTAAGTGCAATTGCAAATATAACTTTTTGTTATTCTTGTTGGACACATTAAAACCTTTTTAATTCAGTGCTACATTGGTCATAGTGAACTTCTATACAGTGTCTTTTCCAAACAAACAATATTGAAAAACAAATAATTTAATAGTGAAAGTGCAGTACCAAAACACTTCATTGACACATTAACAATAGGTGCAACAATAACAAAGATTTCTTACTTCATCTCAGTGTTCCATGATTTGAAAATTAAGTGTATGTGTGTGTTTGTGGGTTTAAAAACATCAACGTGTTAGCAGTTTACTCACCTTTACCTGTATGTAAACACTTTCAAGCTGGTCAAATTTGGTTAAAGTTTTCCATTACAAAAGAGTATTAATAGGACAGACATTACAGTTCAATCCCTTAAAAAGCGTCACGCAATTGCAACGACTTCTTTCTCTTTTTCTATGTAATATTGTTTAAAAACAACTTAAGTGGAACAGCAGAATAATGATTAGCAGCATGTTTGGAGTTCCTCTTTTAAGAAAAAACACATCAAAAATGATTTGATTAAAAAGAAGCTTTACAGGGCAGTGAGTCGATTATTAGTAACTAAGTCCTGGTCAGTGCATTAGAGCAAAGCTGGGGGCTTTATGAATGATGAAAACGTGACATTGAGGATTACCTTTATTTTTTGCATAATACATAGATGCAAAAAACACCCCCTTAATAAGGAAGCACTAAGTCCCAACTCTGGGCTTTTCTCCATAGCATGGCAACTTCCAGTCATTCCCGTTCACATTCTAAGATTGCTTTATCAGTGGTAGCCCACCCCAACCAGCAGGGCGGCGACATGTGACCAGATCACCACTGAGTTGAGCTGTGCCCTTTTCCGATGTTTGCCCATTTCTAGTAACAGCCATCCTTCCAACTGCCATCACGCAGGGCACTGAGGGTAGCCAAGCTCTTTGGCGGCGTCAGTAAACTGGTTGGAAAACACAATCATAAGTCATAGATATTCTTATATGAACTGGAATTTACACACAACAGTGACTATATGCTTACATTGTTACATATTTTATACTACCAAATACAACAAATCTACATGACATCACAGTGTTGGTTTCTAGGACAAAAACAGTAAACAACTTTGGCTTAATTTTTAATATAAAATGAACAGTAAAAATGACAGTTGAAACTATTTGAATGGATATCTTCTGTTTGGCCTAAATATCGACTTTGCTCAGGAAACCAGCCTGTAAATGTTTCAAGTCCTTAAAAAAACAAGTCACTATAAATAGACCTCTAGTTGGCACAAACTGCACTCAATCTAGAGCCTACACACACAGCACAGAGCAATACAACTTACTTGGGTTTGCTCTATTAAACCTGGGTCTACACACACACACACACACACACACACACACACACAGAGGAATACAACTCACGTGGGTTTGCTCTATGGCAGGGGTGTCCAAACTTTTTGGGTTTTGAAAATTGGCCGGCGGGCCACACACACAAAAAATAATATATATATATAAAAATACTGTTAATTTGATGCTGTTTAATTCATTTGTAAATGGTGCACTGTCACTTTAAGTCTCTTTTGCCAGCTCCACTCAAATATAGCCTATGGCTAGAGCTGTGCCTATGGCTGCGCCCTCTCACAGTTTATAAATGGTCAGTAGTGCTACTGTTGCCATCGCGATTTCCTTTTAAAAGTTTCTAATAAAAAGGAGATATCAATTATCAACAATGACAAGCCAGCTGGAACCTGCCAGCCTCTCTCCCTTTCGCGCGCGCTCAAATGCGTTCCAAATTAGCATAACATACTTAGATCTGCCGCAATGGAGATACTATGTATCTCAATGTAACAAGCTGTTTTGACATTGACATCGTAAACGTTTTCTAAGAAGAGTGTAAAGCAGTTTGCAGTAGCCTAAAGTTAACCACAGCGTCGTCTATTGCTGGAAAAAAATAGCGAGCGGCCTATAATAACCTAATTAAATGCTCGACAGGCTGGATTAAAGTGCGTGGCGGGTCGGATCTATGATAAACGAATAAATGCTCGGCGGGCTGGATTAAAGTGTGTGGCGGGCCGCATTTTGCCCGCGGGCCGTAGTTTGAACACCGCTGCTTTATGGTAACTGGGCCTACACACACACACAGAGAGCAACGTGTGTTTACTCTATGGTAACTGGGCCCACACACACACACACACACACACACACACACACACACACACAGAGAGAGAGAGAGAGCAATACAACTAACGTAGATTGCTCTATGGCAACTGGCCTACACACACACAGAGAGCAATACAACTCACGTGGCTTTGCTCTATGGCAACTGGTGAGGAGCATGTTATCAAGGTTCATCCCTTTAAAGAGCATTTCAAGATGATGTTTACATTTCTCTCTCTCTCCGGGCCATATAAAATGCAATAATATTTGTGATGAGGTCTCCGCATCGTCCCAGCTCACCCTCTTACCTGCGCACAGGTTGGGCTATCTTGCTCCGGGGAGTAGAGCTGGTTCCTATGAAGGAGGCTGGGCGAGGGAGGCCGCTGCGTCCTGATGCCTGGCCACTGCCTGGTTTGCTGGGTAGCGGGATGCCACTGCTGCTCAGGGACTGTAAACTGGTTGACGTCGTCACGGTAGCAGGACCCTTGACCGTGGGGCTGACGTAAGCAGTGGCCTTCAGGGGTTGCCGGGACGACACAGAGAAGTTCCCCACACTCTGAACGCGGTTCTGGAGCTGGCCAGGTGATGGGACTAACAGACACAACCACATGGTGTTAGCAACATCCACATTTGAACTCTTATTTTTGGTGTTAAACAACATCCACATTTGAACTCTTATTTTTCCTCATATCTCTATGACATCCAGACCTGTGTTGATTTGACATGTTTTGATTGTTATATGTGGTATTAAGAATTTGTTATCCTAACACATATCTATTACAGATGTTCAGCATGGTCAACAATAGCTTTCGGTATTGTAATGGATAGGGCTGTCAAACGATTCACAGAATCTCTATAGTTAATTGCGATTCTAGAATCTTTGCTAGGAAGTGTTTGTGGCAGTTTGAGGACAAGAAATGGTGCATCAGAGTCAAAATAGTAGCAGCAAAAGGGGATTGTTGATAACAGAACAAGTGACAGTGTAAAATAAAAAAATCATTGGCGGCACACGATTAATGCGATTCAAAAAAATGCACGCATTCTGCTTGGTCCTTATTCGCATCGTGATTAACGCGTGAACGCTGACAGCCCTAGTAATGGAATATAATAAAACATATCCAAAGCCAGGCTTGGGACACTCAGCTGATGTTTGTGCAAAGGAAGTCAGGTGTCTTACTAGCAGACTGCAATCTGGCCAACCCATTGGAGGAGTCGAAGCTCTGGCTGTTCCGGATGGAGGCAGGAGAGCCCATGTGATTGGCTGGAACGGGGACACTCGGCATGCTGGGAGCCCTGACCAGGTTGGGCATACTCCTCCGCAGTTTATCTGAAGTGGCACAACTCATGCCGTTAGTAATGCTGCTCATCCTTCCCAATATATTTTAAACAGAAAACACCAAAACCGCACACAAACACGGAATGAGAATGTAAATTATTAACGCATATTTGAAATGCATGCAAACCTCTCTCTCTCTACCAATTTTCCAGAATTTGGATTCAATATGCATCAAATTATCCCACCAAAATGTCAGAGTCGTTAAGGGGCATGAGTATTTGCCGCTTATAAGGGGCATTAGATATGCAGAACATGGCCTAAGTCCTCTCACACAAGATCTGGTGCCTGGCATATAGTCAGCACTCTAAAAGGAGCGGACGACCTAATGAGAGCTTACAGCCCTGGAAGGAGCTTAGCGGTTTAGGGAAGTCAGATAGGGAGTGTTTTAGCAGTGGTCAAAGCGGAATTAAAAGGGTGGTCACATTTTGGTCTTTTTTTGTTGCACCACCTTGTGTGTTGATGATTATTGATTGAAGGTATGTTTGTGTTAGCCATAGCAAGTGGTGGACAATACGGTCTAGGAGATAAATGGTGACAGGTTTGAAGGACTAACAGACATATTTTCACAAACATATCATGTAAAGACAGCACTAAACATTATCTGACTTACTGTCAAACTCGACTGGTTCCAAACAGGTTCCACAAGTTATGGTCACACAGAGATATGTAAATAAAAGATAAAACATATTAAATGTGGCATCTTTTAAAAAAATGCATCAAGCCTTTTTTTCAGCCCTCAGAATCCAGAATCTCAAATACATAGGTCCTACATATAGTGCCTATATACATTTGTAATTATTGCTGATGAAATTATTTTTATAATTATTTAACATTATTATTATTATTATTATTATTTAACAGCTATACAAATAAAACATAGCCATCATGTTAATATTAAACAGGTCTTGCTATGTTATCCTATCCTATGTTTGTAAATGATTTTAATCTGACTAGAACACCTTAAAAGACAATATTTGTGATCCTCCATAATCCTACAGATCATCAGAATTCTGAGCTTGGCAAACCTGTATTACTAGTCCCTGATTTGATCTGCCATTTTTGACTGCTTAGGAGGAGTCCAAAGGGAGTAGCCCCATCCAGTCCAGAGGCGTCTCCCCGTGTGACGCTCACCTGAGCTGTGCCGGGGGCCGTGCTGCTCGGGGGCGTAGCTGGGCGCGTGCTGGGGCTGGGGCTGGTAGGGGAAGGTGGAGGGGTAGTGGGGGGTGGAGGGGGTGGAGGGGGTGGAGGTGCTCCGGCGCCAGTCCCGCATGCTGGTGAAGGTGTGGGAGTGGGACAGGCCGCGCTGCAGGGGCCCCCCCGTCCGCGTCAGCCGGGGCTGCGGAGGAGGCAGCTGGCCGTAGTCTTCGTCGTCGTCGTCGTCATCCTCCTCTTCCTCCTCCAAGTGAGAGTCCGCTCGCTGGCCAAACTGGAAGGAGAAGCTGGCGCTCCGTCGGCTGGTCGATGTGGTGGTGGCGTAATCTTGACGCAGACCTGAGAGGGGAAGACGGCTATACAGATCAGCAGACATGCATTCCTACTATTGCTGGTGCCCATGTCACTGACATGGCAAATCTAGAATCCCCCTCTGGTACAACAACGACAGAATAAATAAGATAATTCTATTTGACAAATGCTATCCTCTTCTACTAGAAAAATCTGGATTAGTCAATGTTCCAAACCAAATTCCCAGTTGGAAAAAGAATGTCTTCACAAAAACGCAATCTATTCCTGGACTAAGGACTATGGATAATCCATGTCTGGGAAACTGGCCCTGAAATACCCTGTTGCTCCCAATTCTGGTGCCCTGGACAGAGCTTCCCCCCTCCACACACAGCCGGCCCCTTCCCTTCCCGCTGGACTGAGGGTTTGTTGGCGACTTACTCTCCTCCTGTAGTCTTGCCATCACCTGGACGTCTGTGAGGTCCTGCAGCTTGTATCCAAGAGCGATGGAGTCGTCCTCCAACTCGGACGCACTCAGTTCACTGTCCAGAGACGACTGAGGACTGAAGGTAGTCCGTCGGAGGCTGCGGCCTTCACACACAAACAAAACATGGTTTAATTTCCAAACAATGCTTCAATTGATTTTTTTTAGGTTCTATTCCATTATGTCCTAACATCCAAAGTAACAGCAATGAAATTGTTTCACTAGCTTACTTACTTTTGGTAGTAAAATCTGTCTTAGACAATTTTGTGAACATAAACTACTGATAAACAATGAAATCATAACTGACCAAATGATCCTGCTCTCTGTAAGAATTACACTCTGGAGTAAATGGAGTGAAGGTTGATCCTATCATACGGGTATATCATCAATTATTCAGGATCAAAAAGAAAACAGCAAATCAATACTTTCACCCAACCCAATCCTGTGTCATTGCAGTACAATAGAATTCAAAATCCAAAAAGCTTTAAAGCCATGGAGATATGTACAGACGACAGATCGAACCGACATGGCAGTAAAGCAAGCATTTGATTTGATTGACACCCAAGCAGAGACTCCGTTAGCATGTAGTGTTTGCGTTTTAGCGCGTTAGCGGCTGAGCTGAATTATACATTTGCAGGCACCAGCCCCTTTTCTGCTGCGACATGACCAATGGCTGCATGGAAGAATACGGCGCGAGAGCCGGTTGCCATGGAGCGATGGAGGAGTGTTATGGGATGGCGGTGAGCTCAGCGAGGCTTACTGCGATCGGCTGGGTGATAGAGGAAGGTGGGAGTTCTCTCAGCTAGAGGAGAGCGATCCTTCCCAGGTAGAGTCAGGGAGAGCGAAGGGTGAGAGGATGGAAGGAATGAGGCTACAGAGAGGAAGAGAGAGAGAGAGAGAGAGAAGAGAGAGAGAAAAGTGAAGAGATGACAGAAAGATAGGTTGAGAAATGAGGGAGGTGATGTACAAACTCCCATCTGCTTTGGGATTTGACATGTTTAACAATCTGTAGGATTACACATGTGTCCAAATGAGAGCCTAAGGGGCAAGTTTTCAATCCAGTTGCACACCATAAAATTACAAAGGGACTGAGATAAAATATACTTGTATAAATATACATCTTTAATGTAAATTTCACTCACAATCTCCATGTGATGGCCACAGAACTCTGTCTCTAGGTGACAGCATTGGTGTGTGTGTGTGTGTGTGTGTGAGTGTGTGTGTGTTACCTTGTCTCTCAGAGGAAGGTGCGCTAGGGGGAGGAGAAGAGCAGGACTTGGAGGAGGGAGAGGAGGTGCAGAGTGGGGAGACTCCAGCTACTCGACTGTGAGGGAACGCGGGAGACGCAGGAGAGGAGAAGACGCCCCTCCACCTGTGGACTAATAAGGAGGAGGAGGAAGAGGGTGGAGGGGACAGAAGAGTCCAAAATGGTCATCTTATTCCCACACAATAAGGCGTTGATTAGAGGACACGGCATCTACCTCTGGCACACAAGGGGCTAAACATGGATACTTTGTGGATGTAGAAATAGATATATAGTATAGTATTGAATTTCCCCTTGGGGATCAATAAAGTATCTATCTATTTATCTATCTATCTAGATACAGTATGTAGATATAGGGCCTTATCATGATAGTCAAAAGCGCAGAGCAAAGCGTATAATCACAACGCAAAGCTTATTCCTATCGTACACTCGATTTCACCTTGGGGATCAATAAAGTATCTATCTATCTATTTTTTCACCATGGCCATCTCTTTTATTGAGCAATGTGCCAAGGGGTGTGGCAATTAACGACCTAAGAAGGGGTCTAACGCATTATCTAAAAATCGGTATTGTACACTCCGTAAATGCATTGCGTTACTGACCAAGGGAAACCTGGTCAGAAATCTGTGGCGAGTTGTTTACAGTATGTGTTATTTTAAGAGCATTATCAACAGTGATATGGGCGGGTGCACCAGCGCACACCCATGCAAAACATTACAAATTACATGATTACAATGGTAAACATCTCACAATGAGTAGTTATTCACCATCATTTGCAAAATGGTGACGAATAAAAGTGATCAGGCGTGAGGCGAGAGGTACATATGAAGCACAGCTGAAGACGCACTGTCACGAGATGTAAGCAGCAACGCCTCTGCAGAATAAATGTCCTTAGGTGTTTTATTCAGTCATTCGAACATTACTGGGTAAGTGTTGCTTTGTTTTGGGGTAAGTGTGGCTATGTTTTCTATGGTAACCCATTGTCAGTCAATAGTGAAAGTAATTAACTGTGTATTTACTGTTTTGTCACACCACAGTGAAGTTAGTTTCACTTTGCCAATGAGTTCAAATAATAGACGAGTGCAGATGGGCTATACATGGTTTAGTGGAATACCTGTTCCATATGGTCTCGTGTGCAAGCAGATTCCTTCAAATGCACCGCTGACAATCAAATTACTGATGCGCTGTTTGAAGCTGCGCTGCTTGCTGTTAAAGGGAATGACAGATGTCATTCTCATTGGTTTAAATGATGTTACGCCCGATGTTACACACCCAAGACTGATTAAGAAACATAGGAACACCTTGTTGCGCCATCCGCCCGACGTTTGATAACAAAACCACTTCAAACGTGGACTGGACAACTCACTAAATTTAATTAAGCTATTCGCTAGTGACCATGCGTTTTAGATTGCTAAAATAGGGGCCATAGTAGATATAGATTTAGTATTGTAGATAGTATAGTACGTAGATATAGCATAGTAGATATAGATATAGTATGTAGATATAGATAAAGTATAGTAGATATAGTATAGTATAGTAGATACAGATATAGTATAGTAGATATAGTATAGTATAGTAGATATAGATATAGTATAATAGATATAGTATAATAGATAGCTATATAAATATAGGTCACCCAAATGGACACAAATAGATACAAGGATACAAATACACAGTTACAGGTCCTTAGAGAAACACAAACTAGACATTCATCCCAAACACATGCACGCACACACACACACACACACACACACACACACACACACACACACACACACACACACACACACACACACATACACAGTAAACTGCCTAGTCACATAAAGCCTCCAATCCTCAGCCCAGGGTTTAATGCTGTTATCACAGCCAGGTAGTCTGCAAGACGTTTATGTAAGTACAACCCGTACAGGTGTCTTAGGCAAAAATAGAACAAGGTACAATGGAACTTAGAGATGCATTGTGGGTAATGGATTAGAAATAAGGACAGCAGTGTAAGAACCACATCGCCGCTCAGATATCCCTGCTATTCCCAAATTGTACACCCAATGACAGAGTAAAGGTACTGATCTTGTTAACCTTCGAAAGGTGTTTTTCTATTTCTTGGTGTTATGTAAGAGCTGAGAGAGAGAGAGAGAGAGAGAGAGAGAGAGAGAGAGATCTTCTTCACGCCGGAGCTACCTCAGGGCAGAGTGGTGGCATCAGTCGGGCACTAAACTGCCAGTCACTGGCCGCCTGGGCACACATCTGTTTCCCCAAAGCCTGGCACACAAAGGGGGCATTCAGGGCTGGCACGAGGGTAGCGTGCTGCTCAATGTAGGCCTTTCACTGGTCAGTTCAAGCACAAACTGCACCCAATAGCCCCAACCCAGTTTAACCCCAGAGCTGGCAGCCAGTAGACCAGCCAGCCAAATATTTTAACTCAATATTTCACATGCACAATTACACAAAATCACACACAAACACACACACACACACACACACACACACACTTCATCTAATATTCATGAATGTTTGAAGAGCTTAGCCAAACAGTGAATTATCTATTGGTCCTTCAAGGAGTACTAGATTTAATTAAAAAAACACACACACACACACACACACACACACACACACACACACAGCCAAGAACATAGTGCACAGAGGGTATACAGTGTTTCCCACAGAATTGAATTCTATTTGTGGTGGTAGGTTACTAAGTTCGGCTGGCACCCAGGCTAGTGGTAGGTGGTAGTTTTGAACAAATCTGTTTAGCGGGGTTATGATGCCAATAATGTTTTCTTTAATGCATGCATGCCCGTAGAGAGACAGAGAGACAAGGAGAGGAGACTGTGCAAAGATGCACATAGCTCTACAATGAAAGGATTTCATCCCATTTAAATAGTACAATATGGAAAATCATTGTGTGGTGGTCAATGTTGATATTGTGGTGGGCCGCCACAAATAAGTCAATGTGTGGGAAACACTGGTATATACATGGAATTGCTGAGCCAACTGCTGACATATATAGGGCTATGCTTCATAGCAACGAAGTTATAAGCCACTTGGCATGAAGCACAGAGTCCTTTCATGTAAACACAGTTTCCATGGTTACCCCTCTGGTTGCCCTGGCTTTTGTGATCCTGACTAGAACAAGCTTCTAAGTATGGCAGACTGCAGGAGGTCTACACTGCTGCACTTAGTGCTGCAACGGAAATAAATATACATCTGGGCCAATATCATGAAAATAAGCAGGTCAACAGTGGGCTCTTTTGGTGAAATATGTGTCAATAGACATAAATACCCATGGACTTTATGAAGCCCATCACCTGATAGTCCAAAAAGGGACGTTCATGTGAGGTCACCGAGTGATTCAGTCTCCCGTTACAGGCTAATGCTGCTAATCCCTATTAATGCTTTACTACCTTCTCAGGAGTCTCAGTCACAATCATTCACATTTACACACACATGACTCTCCCTCCCTCCCTCCATCCCATTCCACGGCCACCATTCTGAAGGCACGTTGGTGAGCATCGTCCTCACATTAGTGACTGCGTTAACTGCACGCCCACCGCTGGGAGAGTGGAGCCATATGCTGCTCTTCTGACTGAGCAGGAGGCATGATGTGAATTGTAATTAGGGCTTTACGCTGGAAGTCATTGAGGCCCTGCAATCTACATGCTGCAAGTGAGCCAGGAGGTGTGCAAGACGTGATGCAAGACGTGCGCAAACGTGCACCACTCTGCGTATGTTCTTTACTTGTGCGCCTACCTACTGCTGTGTGGAACTGGCTAGACATGATGTGGTACATTTGCTGTGGTGGTGGTGGTGGGGGGGTGATGTTGGCATCTGTTGATCATCAGTAACAGTCCCACCATATGACAGTAGGACTTCTTGAGAGCCGATGAATGGCTGTTTGTGTCAGCTGAGTGTGTTATGGTCAGCTGTACGTCATGGTCAGCTATGTGTGTTTGTTTACCAGCTCTGTAAGAGGACTGGCGCAAGTGTCTTTGTGTGTGAGTGTGTTTACTCAACTACTTGGACGCGTCCGGAGTCCTAAATAGGGCAAGCTGGCAGATTTCCTTTTTTAATCCTCAGGAAGAAAAAGGCCAGCTCACAGGGAGGGGGAGTAGCAGTGAAAGTACCGGATCAGTTACAGATGTCTCTGATGCAGACCACCTTACCCAAACCTCACAGACCAACACAAAGACCGCAATCACAGCATCACTGGACGTGCCGGCTTATGAGTGACCGCTCAATCACAGCATCACTGGATGTGCATGGTTATGAGTAAACACCCAATCATAGCATCATTGGACATGCCTGTTTATGCGTGACCGCCCCCTCACTTATTAACAGTCACAACTCACTGAGAATGTGAGGCTATTGAAATCAATCCAGTGGTAATGGTATGTGGAAATTCCTCAAAAAGCGTCAAAAGCATAATTTCCCAACCATGGGGTCAGGACCCCATGTGTGGTCCCCTGAAATCCTCATTGAAAACCTTAAAAACCCCATGATATCAGAGTTAATTAACAGATCCTTCATTACAATCTAGCTAAGTAAAAATAAACTTAGACAGCCCGCATAAGATGCTTGTTTTGAACATTGATCAAGCATAATTCCACCAATCAAAATAGTTAAATAACCAGATATGCATGACAAAGTACCACTATCGTCTGGATGTGCTGCGTTCTCTCTCCCTACACATGAATGATTGGGGTCACCAACATTTTGTGACATCAAAATAGGGTCACCTGCCAAAATAAGTTAGGAACCCGTGGTCTAAAGACTCTGTTTACCTTGGTTTGTATGTAGGTACGTGGTTTGTATCTGTTTATGGTTGTTATTGTTAATGGTTACTATTCTATTTTTTACTGAATAAACGGGAAGCAAATCAAGGTATGTGGAGGATATAAAATGCACATGCGGGGCTGAGGCAGTACACTTCCATATGCAGGGTCATCTCAAAAAATTTGAATATAATTGAAAAGTCCATTGCCCTGCCCAGACTTAGAGATTAAATGCTCAGGAAACCATTGCTGATATTTTGACTTAATTAAAGCTCTTCTCAGGTCAACATGTCTGTATTATAAATTCTTTATTGTAATTTTTTGAGATACTGAACTGGCTTGAGAACTGACTTGATTTCCTGTAAACTGTAAACACTAAGATTAGAATAATCAAGATTTTTTTTTAAAAAAGCTTGAAATGTATTTCACTGTATGTGTAGAATGTGAATCTAGTTAACATGAAAATTTCACTTAACATTTCACATGAATCTAGTTAACATGAAAATTTCACATTGTCATCATATCATGTTACTCCATGTCCCTAATAACACGGCCAGCTACCTTCTCATATCATATGTTACGCTACGACCACACTAATGTAACCATGGCTCTACCTGAGTCCAGGCGATGGCAGAGGGCCCGCTTGGCAGCCTCCATGTCCGGCCGGGGGTTGTCCAGAACCTGCCGGCACCATTGTAGTGGCGTCAGACTCCCCTCCACCCATAGACAAGCCTTAGGGGAGACATACAGCCTACAACAGAAGAGAGGGAGGAGAAGATGAGAGATTAAAAGGACAAGAGGTAGAAAAGGAGATGAGGTAGGATCGTGAGGTCAGAGATCAGCATTGTCATGAGTTGTTCTGTGAAAATGCGCTTTGGTGCAGCAGGCCCGTACCATATACGGGTCCGAGTGCCCACGGCGACCCAGGTTCAAATCCAACCTGCGGTCATTTCCCGATCCCACCCCATCTCTCTCTCCCACTTCCTGTCACTCTCCACTGTCCTGTCCAAATAAAGGCAAAAAAGCCCAAAAAATATACTTTAAAAAAAAGAAAATGCAGATTTTCAAGTGCAGCACCCACTTGTCATGGCCTTGGAGGACAGAACCCCCCCCCCCCCCCCCCCCAACTCTCACACACACACACACACACCAGCCCAATCAGCATGACCTATGGGTCAACCTGATCATAATTAGCCATCCACTTAACCTTCCTGGCCTGACAAGCTTATATAGTAATACTAAACTTAGCTACACTAAACATCCATGAGGACCTGAGCTTTATGTAAACAAAGGAGCTTTATGTAAACAAAGGCTATATGGTGTATTTCTCTTTTGCACTGCCAACAGCATGTATCCTGCTTCACTGAGTGCATCTGTCCATGTAGCATATTTTAGGCTACTTTGCTGTTGACCTCTGTGCAATTCACTCTTATTTTGTGTGTTGAGATCAAATCCTGATAAAAAGATTTCATGTCCACTCTTTCAACAAACTGAATCGTTATGAGAGGCCTGCATACACACTGAGCTTCACGTGGAAATGGAGCGATTATATTGCAGAACTGAGCGATTTAAATGTCTACGACCGCCGCCCCCACAATAACAGAATTGGGCACATTGACTGTATTTTTTTGATACAAGTCAAATGAAACAGGATTTGGTAACAAAGCGATCACTCAAGGATGGAGACTGCAATAACTGTATTCGTCTTTAGAGTATTGGATGACAGTTGTAGGTCGGCGAACGCATTAGAACACTTGCCAGTGATGGCTGGTGAGGACACCAAAACAGCCAAATAATAGCTTAGGCCAATCCGAATTATATGACCGCCCCAATAAGGGAGATAATACTGGCTATGTACACAAAAAACAAAAAACAAAGAAAGGCTGCAGAACACAAGGAGACATAGAGGGGCGGGTACGGATGTAGGCTATATGTTAAATCATCCACGGCGATGACTGCAGACCCAAATCTGGTTCAGACATCTTGACCAGAGGAGATAATCATGTATCATTTATCCCTCTACATTCGACAGACATGCCAAACGGTTCTGAAAACGCCGTGCGTAAAATGGCACTCACGCCCCCGTGTCAATACTCGTATGTAGTGGAGCTGGCCTGGAGCTGGCCTGATTACACGGTTATTAGTGTCACATTCGCATAGCTTAAAATGAACAGCAGTGCATAAACTAATGCTCTTCACTGAAATAGTTTGGCCTTGTTAAGTTATAACGCCCCGGTGCTGTGATGAAGCCGACTAATACATTATTTGTCCATCCAATTCAATAGTAGGATCGGTGTGTTTCTGCACAAAACAGAACAGACAGAATGACCATACCAGGTTTCCTCTGAATCCTGATCACAAGGTAACAGGGAATCAAGGTTCAGTATCTCAATATCGTCAAAAACCGTAGGTTCAGTGTAGTCGCCAGACACATCATCTGCATCAGATGCGGCGTCGTCGGGGTTGTGAGGTTGGAAGTAAGGGAAAGGCTCCTCATTGTATAGTCCTAAGGATGCCGGGCACGACAGCGTCGGTGGCGGACTCGGAATACAGTAGCTACTACTAGCAATTGTATTCCCGAGTAAGCAAAGCGGAGAGGACGACAAGATGTGAGGGCTTGTGCGCCCGTTTACTGCATTTGCCCGTGTCCGTAGCTGCTCGTTCTGCATTTCCAGTTTCCTAACGAGCTCTTGCAGCTTTTTCACCTCTAGCTCTGCGTTCATGGCACTGTTGTTGCAGTTGACATCCGTCATCATCTGAGGGTTTAGAACCGCAGCCTCCATTGAACCAAATTATTTCCAACAATATTCGTATAAATCCAGACTACTTTGCCCTGAAAATGGAGGACAAGGTAGGCTTTGCGATCCTCACTCATCCGCCGCCCTTACTGAGATTTGTGATGGCAAGTTTTCCCCCTGCACCTACGTCCACTGGCCCTACACCGCACTCGACTGCTTCTCGCCAATGAGCGGAAGAGAAAATGAGTCTCCTCCCTCAACGTACAATCGTCTTCGCTACGCGACTCGACATCACCATTACGGCCGACCAGCCTAATCAGAACCAGCAGCAGGTGGTATCCTACCATAATTAATACTCATCGCTACAGCTGTCGAAAGACAGCTATCGTTTGTGTTAAAACACAGAAAACATAACAATAACACATTGACTTTACTCCAGTTCACGATCTCGCGGTTACTCCCATATGAGTGTAGGGTTTAAAATGTTGTTAACGAATATGCTTATTTTATATTTTCAGTTGAGCTCATATATCATAGGTCTTTATCTATTCAAACCTAGATTATTTAATTTATGGTGGCTCCTGTATTGACACGATTCCACATAACAAGACATTCACTAAACACACCTCTTTAGTAACAATATCCTACCTTTATTGAACATAATCATAATTAACAGGCAAGTTAGTTGCATTTTGATTAGTTATTTACGCAAAGAAGATTACTTGTTTTAAATGAATTTGTTTCCATCTCTTTTGTAACATAGAGAAATAGAGAAATACATTAAAACAATTCAAACATTATATTGAATGAACTATATGCAGTTTTAAGTAGAAGGAATAATGCATAGTTTATGTTGATAAGATTGTTAATATATGTCCATTTGATCAATAGTGTTTAGAATCCACAACGCTGACTGCATTCATGTCCATGTTTTGTCCATTCTCAATGATACCAACGATCTGTAATAGAACAAAACATTTTGAATGACTGAACCTTAAAACCATGGAAAGAAAATCTGCAAGATTTGATTATTTCTTTAAGCAGTTCTTATTGATTCACTCTGAATCATTACAGCTTGACTGTACACAATTGTATACAAGTTTGCATAATGATCCCTAAATATTATTAGTAAAAGAATGATAATCTATTCTAATGGTAATCCCCACTAACCTTTTATCTTCATATAGCAGTTGTCACAGTTCACAGCGTCCCTGTAAACCCATAGACTGTCTCCAGCCTCCAGTTTGCTCAGCTTACAGTGACACCCAACACACTGAAAACATAACAAAACATAAATGGGGAGAGAGAAAGGGGGGGGGGGGTAAAGAATGGGTTAAATGTCTAAGAATGTTAAGTACTGAAGCAGAATTTTTATCTTTAATCCAAATCTTTTTCTTTCTAAGAAATCTTTAGAGATCTCTTTTCGTTAAGAGCATCAGTGCCGTTAACGTCTGCAGAGTGAGGCATGCAGGCCTGAGGCTGAACAGAGCCGCATCATGTTGTCCCACAGAAGGAGGGAGAGCAGCTCTAATCCAGGGTGACCTCTGGCTGGCATGGGAGCCTGATGGGACTGACTGAGACGGGTCACCTTAAAGCAGTCGGCATGGCTGAAGATCTTTAGCTCGTCCAGAACCATCCTGATGGACTCTGTGATGGGCTGATGGCAGAAGGAGCACACGTTTCTGTCCGACACCGTTCTGGATTAGAGACAGAAGGGGGAATTCTCATCAGCTGTCACCGTCACCAGCCAGTAAACTAATAAATAAGTCTGCACTCATGAAGACAACTGGGAGGACCCATAATGGATGTATAAAGTTTGTGCCTTGAGTTGCACTGTGATATCACAGAGGCAGGTATGCCCTGCTGTAATCACATTCACATATATACCTTTTAGACATGGATTGCACGCTTGGAGATGTTTTGGAGGAAATTAATGTATCTCCAGAGCTGTGCTTGGTGCTGTGGGGAGATGAAGGGTCAAAGGAGAACAGTTCAGATTTTGTTCTAGGGAACTCTTGAGCTGGTTGTTGTGCGGCCCGCCAGCCAATTTTGAAAACCCAATGTGGCCCTTGAGCCAAAAAGTTTGCCCACCCCTGATCTAAGGCATGTTAGAGATGACCATATGACCATATTCAAATGAATCCGAGGAGAGACAGAGATATGGTAAGAGATACAGACCTCTTTGTATAGGATGTCTCCGTCTTAGTTGACTTAGTTGGGGAAGACAGAAGTGAATCAGAAAGGCTGTCATATGAACTGTTGAAAAACAAGAGCAAGTCCCAGAAAGTAATATTAAAAACCAGCACAACTTTTTTAGTGCAGAATTAGAAACGTTCTTGGGGAGATTGCATAATCTGTGTTGTTGTCCCAACCTGCCACGAGTTTTCTCTTGAGGTGTTGTGGTGGATGAGAAGGGGTCGAGTGTATCTGCAAGGCTGTCCAGATGTCTGAGAAACAACAGGAGGGACAAAAAATCATTGGGTTGTGACTACTGTGTACAAACAGCTCATGAGATGGCACAGCTGCATGTTAAAATGACACCACGGTTGACCCAGCCAGATAGCAATGGACTCTGGAGCAGCAGGGCAGGTCCAGATGTTACTGGACCCCCAGCAGGGTCACCCACGGCCTCTCTAGGTTTGTGTGTCCTACTGTTAAAGGCCTCTAACCTTGCAGGGATGGAGTCCACCTCACTTCCCTTCCTTGTGATGCTAAATAACATGAAACAGAGAGAGAGAATGAGCACTCTGAGAGATATGATGGTGGGAAATAGCATTGCAATTGCACATTATTACTATTTTGTTTGTTCATAAACTAAATGTTCTAGTGTGTTTTTAGGGATACTGACCTTGTTCTGGTTTTCACAGTAGTAGTGTCTGCGGGTTTGGTGGGAATATCAATCAGTGTGTCTGCCAGATTGTCCAAAGTGCTGAAAAGCAAACACAAACATGGGACTCTTGCAGATGGGTCTGTCACCTGGCTGAAATGCTCTGTGTTGCCAGTATTTGGAGAGTACAGAGCATGCTTAAGGATTCACAAACACTCCATATAATGTGAGCACTGTTCCTGTGGTGATCCAACCACTTATGCAACAAGAGAATGAAAGCAGCACTGTCTCACAGAGAGACAACTCTTCTTCTAGCTTTGTCTTTTGTTTGATTGTGATTTTTATTTATTTTTTATTCAAATTCAATGGCTGAGTTTCCGCTCTTGTCATAAGTATCTGCTCTTATCTGCATAGAATGCTCACCTACCCACTTTTAAACATAGATGGCATAGTCTGAGATGCAGTGAGAATGCAGTAATGAGTGTAATCTATTGTTTGTGGGATGAATGAACCATATAGTACAGATAGTTGTAAAAAGTACCTTGATTTGTAGCTTGGAGACTTGGATCCTGACAGTGTTGGGGATGGGGACTCTGTCACACTGCTTATTGTTTTGGAACTGCTCCTGTTTTTTTACAATATTATTTTTTAATATTAAATTTATATTATTAATATTATTTGCTAGGAATGTGTGTGTGTGTGTGTGTGTGTGTGTGTGTGTGTGTGTGTGTGTGTGTGTGTGTGTGTGTGTGTGTGTGTGTTTGTAGACTCAATAGACTAGACAATGGGGGTGGCTGAGATTTATCAATAAAAACAAAACACTCATAAAAAATAAATACCCCACTGTAATAACTATATCAGTCATAATTCATCTACATAAATTCTCACATTCATTAGTGAATGCAGATGTCTTAATTTGCTGCCATAGATTAATTTGCTGTTAGAAGTGCATAGAGGTGTTTCACATTCACTGTAAACTAAGGACACTCAGCATCTGGGAAATCAAAGTTATTAAATGATCAGATTATCCATAATCTCACCTTGTAATTGGAACTGGTGCAGGAGATTTGGGGGTGCTCTCCACACTGAATGAGAGAAATATGCCAAGTCAAAACAGGACAAAGTAAAGCCAATTCAAAACAGGACAAAATAAAGCCAATTCAAAACAGGACAAAGTAAAGCCAAGTCAAAACAGGACAAGTTCCTCCACATACTGTGTGTGTTGATACTAATTATTTTCCATGGTAGGAAACGGTATTAGACTCTTGGAATACACATCTAAATATTGATAGTTACTCACCTGCTCTTGATATTGACAGGGGAGGTGGGGCTTAAGATCTTGGTATTGACAGTGGAGGTGGGGCTTAAGATCTTGGTATTGACCCTAAAATAAAAGAATATTAATTACGTATTGCCTCATTCTTATCGCTAGATGCTGTGAGCACTTCAACAGCTTAGTGCTTGAGAACAGCAAGCAGTGTGTGACTGTTTCTCCTTAGGGTCGTTATTCTAGTCAGAATCAGCCTCTGTAGAGATGTATGTTCACAGGATTGATTGCTGTCTACATCTTGTGTCATCTGTCAAATTATCACCCTTTTAATTTGGCTCTCAACAAGATTTTGTCACAGAAGCCTTTGAAGTACGCTTGATTGATTGATTGATTGATTGATTGAAGTAAGCTTGTGAAGATTATTTATGTGTCAGTCAATAGCTCAGATGTATTAGTGCATGAAGAATGCCAGGCCTGCCCCATATCCACACATTACCCGAACCCCACCCTCCGTCAGCTATGAAGCTGCTGTCTCCTACAGCTGCATGCTTCTCATACCTGCCTTTTTACACTACCTAATGTAATAACTCCTCCTGGAAATACTGCCATTTTGTTGTGTAGGAATAACAGTGCCACCTAGTCTGAACCCTTTCATAACTATCAGTAATCAGATTCAGTACTAAAAGCTTTGGGCTTTGGATATAAAGCTCTGGAAAGAATTAAGAGACCACATTTCTGATGTCATCCTACGGTTGCTGAGTGACATTTGAATGAGTTGATGGTCATATTCAAATTTTCATTCGAATATCACTCAGCAACGTAGGATGATATCAGAAAAATGTGCAGTTCTTTTTTTCCAGACCTATATATTACATTGTAATATGATGTGTGAAATGTTCACTGATATTGTACTAAAGCATAACTTACCCATTGGTTGTCTCGGTGTAAGTGGTCTTCCTTGACACGGTGGTAGTTGTGGTGGTAGTACTTTGTGGAGATGTTTGATCACTTCTGTGATGGAAATAGATTAACTTTTTGAAGTGGCTCTTGCTGAATGTCAAGCTTGAGTTCAGAAAGTGCTCTTGTGGCAATGAAGGCGAATGTTATCATGAGAGTATAATGGTGACACTTTTCTCTTAGAGCTTTACTTACGGTTTGTTGGCAGAGAATACTCTGTCTGTGAAGCTACTTTTTCCTCCTGGACTCGAAGGCGGTCTATTAAAGCACATAATACAAAATTTTAGGATAAATTAACATTATTAATTATCCATTCCATTCACCAAAGCAAAACCAATTAAATTAAATTATTAAAAGTATGTTTGTACTTAGTCTGGAGTGCAGGTTTGGTAGGTGTGACTGTTTTGGTCTCTATTGTCGATGTTGTTGTCTTGACACTGGGGGATAAAAAAGAACAACATAATGCCATTTTGAGATTTTTATTGAACAAAAATGATAAATGCAACATGTTATTTTTCCATGAGTTTAGTAAAAGATTTAAAACAGCTTCCATCCACACAAAAGGTTTATTTCACTCAAATTCTGTTCAAAAAACCTGTTGAAACCCATATTACTTTATTGAGACTTAACCATTCAGTCCACTTTGGTGGACATGTCCACTGCCAGTCCCCCAAACTTGTGACATCAGTTTGTGATAGCTGCAAATTTTAGTGACAATATTTGGCTTTTGGCCTTTTATCAGCATCTTTTGATATCACACCTGTCAGGAGGATGGATTATCTTGACAAAGGTGAAGTGCCCAATACACTGAACAAATGTAGACACAGCATTTGAGAGAAATACGCCTTTCATGACAAATGGGACTAAAGTGTTACATTCATGTATTTGTTCAGTATAAATTAATTACCCGGAGCCTGAGCTTGTAACTACTGTCTTTGAAGAGGTTTGATTTCTGTAACAGAGAAGAGGTCAAACACAATTCAAACCCAAAAGCAATATTCGGACCTATTTTATGCCACTCCAACAGGATGGCATTGATTATCACTGGCTAAGACTAACCTGCTTTGGTCAAGATCTTGGCTCCCACCAAATCTGTAAAGGGATATATAAAGGGATATTTAAAAATGTGCTGCATCTAATATCATATAAAATAATCTTCAAATATGTACAGTATGAGCTTAAAACAACATAAATAAATATAAATAAAATGTTATTTTGTCATTTTATCCCATAACGTACCTCTTAGTGAGGTTGCTGACTGAACCAGTCTTGTGTGCCAACTTGTCTTGACTGCGTAGACAGGATGAAAAAATAGTTTAAACAACATCAGTACAAATGTGTATATTTATAAAGTGAGTAATGGACTATCAGGACCTTATCAGGGGGTTCTGTGCATTTGCATCCTGCTAGCAGGTTAGCATCCTGCTAAGTGATGTTTTCTTGTAATTGTGTTTTTGTGCCTCTGCATGATATTATGAGAATATAAGAGTTTTCTTACAACACTGAATCGTCATCGTCATCTCCATCCTTCTTAATCCAACTGCTGTCTTTCAGAAAGGATCGTTTGGCCGCGGATACCTGGCTAGGGCTACCTAGACACAGATGAGCCGTACAAAAAGGCAAACAGAGAGATAGTTGGTTTCCTGGTGCGACACAAGATGCCAGAGCAAATAGACCAGTAATCAACAAACACTTCACAGCTTCACGAAGCATCTCACTTGTTTTAGAAGAGTAAGGATTGTTGTAGGACATTGTAGACAGGCAGTGTTTGGTCTGCTGACTCTGAAAGAAAGAGTGAGAAAACAAACCACAGTGGTTTTGAAGTCACGCCAAGTTCTTTATCATTCCTGACAGTATCCCTAGAGGAACTTTATACTGCAGCACGGGTGTGTTTGGACCATTGGACCTATCAACAAAATACCTCCCATATCTCAGCACTGCCCACATCATAAATATGAACATTATGAACAAAAACCTTTTACAAAATCATGACATTCCACCAAGTCTGTCTGGGTTATTTTGGGTGTGTGTTGGTGCGTATGTGTAACATTGTTTTGGGTGTGTATTGGTGATAATGTGAAATGTTCCCTGGGCACCATGCCTTGCATATTTGAGTCTCCAGCAGGTCCCCTCCCTTGCTCTCAGGGTGTGACCCAAAGCCACCTGTCCTGATTAACCAGGAGGGCGCACACTTGCTCCCAGTCCAGTGAAATGAGTATCCTCTGTGTTTAGCATACACACCACTGGGCAAACATAAAGGTCCCTATAACTGCTGGCGTCGCTTTGCCTCCCGAGCCTTTGTTTGCTTGCTTTTCAGTTTCTCATGCAATTGTTCATAGATTCTTTTCTCAATTGTCACCCTTATAATTGGCATAAATCTCCTCCTTACATGAACAAAACACCGATGTATAGAATATATACAGTGCCATAGAAATGACAATTAACATCACAGACAGGACCCAAATTTAGTGTATTTTATATTCTCCGTTTACACAATTTAACTGCCATCAGTAATAATGTCATGTTCAGGGCACTGACACCAGACTACTAATGACAGTGGGAATGTAGGCTTAGTAACATGAGTTTGATAAATGCCAAACCAAAATAATTTCTATACTATGCTGTCACACACTGATCTATTACCATATGGCCAAGGTTTTCTCTTGTGTGATGTATATAAATGGAAATATCAGAATCAATGTATTACCATAGAATCAATATATTACCACAGAATCACTATATTACCATTCACACTGTTAAAATGTTCAGAAGGTATATGATGATAAGCGGTCGCCTTACCTCTCTTTGTGTAAACTCAGGTGTGTCTTCTCCTCTGATGAGCTTTGACAGATCTACTGCTCTGCTCTCTCTCCTCTCTCTTTCTCTCTCAGGGCGAGTGATTCACCCAGCCCAGGGGGTGTGTCCCACGTCATACCTGTGCACACCTTGAACCAGAAAGGTGAGTTTTCCCAGGCAGCAAATCATCAAGGCATTAGATGGAAAAGAAAACAGGCTTGTGAATGTGTTCTCCCTTTTTCAGAAAGATTTGCTGTTGCAGTCTTGTCATAGCAGCAGCACGTAATGCTTCCCCTCCCTCAGATACATTGGTGTCTACCTGTGAAAATAGAAGCCCCGATCTTAAGGCAACATGGAATAACACAGTTATGAACCAGATTATACCCACCTGTCTACGCAATATAGGACTTGTTGCTCAATATCAACTTAACTTATTAACAAGCTTGAAAGAGCATTGGTTTTCAAAGATCTTGTTATGTAGTCGGCCTATAGTTTATGGCATGCCATAAAGAGGGTTTCCAAAAAAGTATAGCACTGCAGTTCTAATATTTTATACAACTGAACTGAAACAACAAACAGGCGTTTGTATCATATTGTGGAGTAGGATTGGAAGTAAAAAAAATGAACAAATCGGAACAAAAAGTAAATTATACAAAAATGAAAGAAACAATATAAAATAGAGCATGAATATGGGAAAAGTAAATGTAATAATTATATTTTATTTACAATTCTCACCTTCTTTGCGTGTCTCCTTAAACAACATGCACTCTACTACACAGAGAAACACACACACACGCACGTGTGCGCGCGCACACACACACACACACACACACACACACACACACACACACACATACACACACACACACACACTCAGCTTGTTCACTACAAGAGACAGGTGTTGAGCTCTAATGCTATGACACATGACCACTGTGCATTCCCAAAAGCTGAGCAGGCATTTTCCGAGTCAGAATGATGTGCATTTTACAGACTTCAGCAGTTATCTGTTGCTCTCTCACTTTCTCCTTTTCGGTCTGTCACTTCTGTGCATCCACACGCGGTGTCTTAGCCGCAGCTGCAAAAACAAATTCAAAGACCATGATGCAGCCATGGGCTGAGATCTTTGGTTGGTCCATGATGCTGACATGCCGAGACCTTTGGTTGGCCTATTAGCCTTTTGCTGATGGAGGAGAAAGACGCCCGGTTTTAGAAGAGGCATAGTGCTAATGAAAGAGTTATTCATCTTCCAGATCTCAAAGGCGTTTACTTTTCAGAGTAAGCAGACATTTCTTGAAAAACATGAAAATCGCCAATAAATTGTCATTACACATTCCGGAAATAGAAACATGATATATAGGCTACACTAGTACTTTCCAAGGAATAGGGGATACACTATCAGATAAAAAAGATTTTAAAAAAGCACCTACACCTACCTATATCACTGTCAGACAATAACCTGTCAGACAAACACCTTACAATCAAATAAATCTTCTTGTGTAAAATATGATGATACATGAGGCAGCTTTTTGAGCAATATTGCTGAGCAACACTTAACCGCTTCCATGTGTTCTGATAATCATAATTTAACCTGACTCTCGCCAGATGAGTGGAGCTAGGTGGAACAAAATTCATCTGGCGAAAGTCAGGTTAATCCTAATTAGCCTTATCTGATTAAAGTTCTCTTGGAAAAAAGTTGCCCAACATCATTGGGTGTTCCAGCCAGAGAGAGAAATTAGAAATCAGATCACCCCTTTAGCCTATTTGAGACTAAATTGAACTCAAATCAACATGAGATTTTCTCATATTTTTTCATGTCAACTCCTGAGCCCTCCTCACAAGTCCTCAAACCCCTACTCATATATTTGCTTCTCATTAAATGATTCTGCTCATTGTTTCCCTTAAAGGTGGTTTAGGAGAAACAGGTCTGAATAAGAGCTGATTTGTTTCTTGTGAGAAAATACATTTTCAAAGGAGAGGAAAGGACATTTTGAAATGAGATCTCTTTGCCTGGCCTATTCCTAGACATAATTGAGCTCAATTTAACATCAGTAGATATTGGCCATTTTCTCATATTTCAGGCTGCTTTCTACTCCTAAAAAATCTAATTTAAATGTGACTTCAGATCTCAAAATATTTTCCCTTATCATTCTATTACTTTGCTCGTTTATAACTCCCAAGGAGGCTTAAGGAGAAGGTTAGATCTTGATGAAAGCAACACTGTCAAATTGTGCCTTAGTTAGATTACTTGACTCAGGTGTAATACCAAATAACCCAGTTACAGAGCGTGAGATTGATTGATTGTCCCAGGAAGCCAGACATAGTGTTAAAGATAGAAGTCCAGTAGTAGTCCAACTTTGAGCAAGACCAGAACATGTGGGTATGTGATGCCGGGTAGGGATCAATAAAGGGGGATCAATAAAGTATCTATCTATCTATCTATCTATCTATCTATCTATCTATCTATCTATTTACATCGATCACATATGGATCTATATCTGAGAACCTTTTGGATAATCTGAGTTTAGTCCAATGTATGCAATGAACAATCTTAAATTGTAATAGTCCATGCCTTGCACAAATTGATGAGTTGTACTCTGCTTGAGGCGGCCTCCCAAGATGCTTCGGGGATAGGCTCCCCCAGCTCCCCTTCCCAACATTTCTCAAAAAGTTGTAAGTCTATTGGGTATCATCAGCTTTTGTCAACCGTAGATAATAATAATAAAAGCAAAAGGCATTTTAAAGATGAAAGATTATTTGTTATGCTTAACTAACTCAATAGTGGTCTGTATGATTTGAACTTAGAGGCTAGTGTCCCCCCACAGGCTAGAGAGTGAAGTGCACTAAACGCTATTACCCACAATGCCCTACTTTCTCGAAACACAACACAACACAACGCCATTTTCAGCGAGCTTGGAGCCCGAAGCTGCGTGAATCAGAAAACTAAATAGGTCACAAGACTGACGGCAAAATACGCAAATAGATTTTTATTATAAGAAACGGTTTGGATTCGCCAAACTTTCCGTTCGCCACATATCGGCTAAGACCAAATGATTGTGATCGGTTGGCCATCTCTGATGTGGTATTACTGTCCAGGGCCTGGTTGATGTAAAAAGTGATCGCCTTTTTCACTGCGACTGCAAGCTAAACAAACCAGGTAGGAGGGGAAGAGGGGTGTGGAGGCGCAACTCTCAATCTGTCTAGTCAGTTATATTAGCATGTTCATTGAACTAACAGTAACACAATGATCGAACGATTTAACACAATATTCAGTTGATCAAGGTATTACGCATTTCTTCCGTGCCTCAGGGACCTAAATAGTGAGTTCAATTTTGCGGCTGAGTTGCTAGCTCGTTGGCTAGGTACTTAAAACAGCTAACTTGGCGCAGGCGAGCGAACTGGCGTAGCATGTTAGCCAGCTAGATTGGACAGCAATCCAAATATGTGTGGACGCAGGATCCGAATATAGCCTAACTTGAGTAGGCTAATCAAAGCTTGATGTCAGTGTAAACAAACCACATGAAAACACAGTAATAATGTACATATCAGAAACATTATAGTGTTGACTAATCTGTGAATATGCCGCCTCCATGTTAACCCTCCTGTTGTGTTCGTTTTATGTTTACTAGTTTTGTGTTCCCGTCAAAAATGACCGCAGCATTATAACTTGCTATAAATCCATAGTAACACACATTATCATCTAATGTTGTGATAGAGCTTTGCATGAACTTGTGTTCTATTGGATATAACCAGTTTTGTACTTCCATTTGCTATTTATGGCCTGCAGGCCTCACTGACCTGAGCTCATCCAAGTCAGAAAGGGGAAGATTCTATTGGGAAAAGGTTCCAGTGGGGGCTAGAATAAAAGCAAAGATGGGGAGTGAGGGTGTGTTTGTGCGTTCTAATGTACAGAAGCACATATAGGCCTACAGTCCATCTGATCAATAAGTATGTGCCTGGACTCAATTTTATACATTGACCATTTTCTTACCCATTCATTTCTAATGGCCGGTCATTTTTGACCAGAAACAAACATGGGTGTTCTAAAGTTAAATAAAACACTCAAATTGTTGTAAAAAATATCAAAAACATTTTTGTGTGTTCAGATGCCCTGTGTTAACAAAGTCAAGGAGCCTCATGGTAGTGAGAATAAGTTAACAATATTTTTGAGAGAAAATAATTGTCAATTGGTCACATTTGACCGCGAACACAGGAGGGTTAAACATTTTTTTTGCTAATGTTACATGACCAGAATCTAACACAGACACTTAAGGAGGTGTGTGTGAGGGCGTAAACAAAATTGTAGCTTTACAACACCTTAACACCAAGTTATTGTTCGTCAATTATTGCCGTAGTCTTATAATTTGCTTATCCTGTTTGTCATATTTAGTTAACATAGCCATCTTAACATTACGCATAGCATGAAATGAACCAGACTAGATCATTTTACATTCACCGCAGGAATTAAAATAGCTTCTCACAGTGAGGCTATTGAAATGTAAGTGTTAAGTGGCCATACATTCTTAAAGGCAATGTTTTCATTTAATGAGTATGCATAAGCTTTAAATCTACTTAAAAAATCTAGCACTTTGTTTAAATCCATTGTTTTAAAGTCGATCATTCAGTGTAGTTTTAGTACTTTTAAGTGGTCATGCATACCTTATGTTGTCTTTTACCAGTATGCATAAACTTTCACTATACTTTTATCATCTAGCACTTTGTGCATTGCTGTAATATGCCATGTTTATTTTATTCAGTTATTCAGTGCCATATTACATTATATTAAGACTATAATTTAATTCCATTCTTCCAGAACTTTACTTTGTGCTTTTTAGAATGAAAAGGACAAAACTATGTGATGAAGAGCAGGAAGGAGTTGGAGGAGGAGGAGGAGGAGGAGGAGGTGATGGCGGCTGTACGAGCCCCGGCCCCTTAGAGCAACGCAAGAGGCTGCGTGGACGCGACTTGGACAAAGACACCCAACCGAAGCAGGACCAACACCAGGAGCTTGACCCAGAGCAGGATGAGAGCACCCCCAACTGGGGCCTCCTGCCCCAGGAGATCCTGCTCCAGATCTTCCAGTACCTGCCGCTGCTGGACAGGGCCTTTGCGTCGCAGGTGTGCCACAGCTGGAACCAGACCTTCCACATGCCGGAGCTGTGGCGCTGCTTTGAGTTCGAGCTCAACCAGCCAGCCAGCTCCTACCTCAAGGCCACGCACCCAGATCTCATCAAGCAGATTATCAAGAGGCACTCCAACCACCTGCAGTTCGTCAGCTTCAAGGTGAGGAGGATAATTGTGTGTGTGTGTGTCTCTGTGTCTCTGTCTGGCTGTGTCTGTAAAAGAACACCAGTGGGTGAGGCAGTAAGGGAGGATTGGAGGTATGATGGTATGATAAGCGTGTGTGTGTGTGTGTGTGTGTGTGTGTGTGTGTGTGTATGTCTGGGTCTGTGTCTGTCTGTAAAGCAACTCCACTGGGTGAGGCTGAGAGGGAGGATTGGAGGTGCGATTAGTTTGATTGCCTCGCTGTTATGAATGCATATCTTTCCATCTAGTCACACTGACACACCAAAAATGATATTCATGCAACACATACTAAGAATGAACCAATGAAAGCCCTCCGGCTGGTTAAACAAGAGGAATATACAATCACTTGGAATGTACAGTACCTCAGTACAGCACATTCTTCCTATTGTTTACTTGGAGTCTTATGGTAAACGGGTTGCAATACCAGGGTCATGGTAAGGAGGAGTGGTAAAATGCATAAGAAATCTAGAATCTAAATTGTATTTTGTGTGTGTGTGTGATGTAGGTGGACAGCAGCACGGAGTCTGCGGAGGCAGCCTGTGACATCCTCTCTCAGCTGGTGAACTGCTCCCTGAAGACCCTGGGCCTCATCTCCACGGCCAGGCCCAGTTTCATGGAGCTGCCTAAGGTACGGCCACTCCCTGCCCCGCCCCGCCACGCCACGCTACGCCACCTCGTCCCACTGTCACCACAGCACTTCCTCAAGCATGCAGACACATGCAGGGAGTGCCACTCGCCTTGTCTGACTTGAGTGGAAGTCATTTGGTTTTTAGTGTTGTCAGGTGGCCAAGACCAGTTCTGAATTGTGCTTTGTGTTGCCGTCCAGAGTCACTGCACCAAACTTTTTTTCTTCTTTCATTCCAGTGTTTCCCATACATTGACTAATCTGTGGCGGGGCGCCATTAAATCAAAACCGGCCGCCACACATTAATATTCTATGTTTAATTCAATTTAATTTAATTTAAATTAAATATAAGATCAAATCTTTGCAGCTGCGCTTTTTACGCACGCAGCCTTTCCTTGCCCAGCCCCGCTTTCTCTCGTAGCCCGCTGCCCCTCCTCTGCATGTGCATTTAACAAAATATTCACGATTGTTGAAGGATTGTTGTTGCCACATAGAAGCATTGCATAGAAGACGTCTGGCTAAATTGCTATTAAATCCGCTTAGCATCGTGACCATGCTGCGCAAATTTGTTCAAAACTGCTGCATTGAAGTTAACTCTTATCACATGTAGGCTACATTGAGGAGACTAAGTTAAGTTATGCAATCAAGCAGTATCTCAAAGCTAACATTAGAATATGTTAGAAGACGATAAGAAGAGATAGAAGGCTAATTTTATTGACTCTGACACTGAATGTTTGCAAAATCCCGATGTAAATGGAAAAGTGTTTTCCAAAATTCAAAAGTGCTTGTCCCAAGGAGAAGTACGAACCTTTATTTGAACTATGTAGAAAACGTTATGAATTGCATCATCCACACATCAGCAGCCTTTTAACTGTGTTACAATCATAATTGCAAGGGTTCCCTCATGAACGTCTTAAAGTGACAAGCACGCATTCAGACCTATACACTACAAACACTGCATTCATTTATTTTTTCCAGAAATGACCGGTATAGCCCTGCCTACCCTCATGCTGTTTAACTTGTAGGAGTGTCCTGCCTACCCTCATGCTGTTTAACTTGTAGGAGTGTCATGCCTGCCCTTGTGCAGTTTAACTTCTAAGAGTGTGTCAGTTTCTAATGGGTTTTCAATCTGTTTTTATAATTTTTGTGGTCACGGTGCTCCATTTCTGGGATTAATAGCCTGAATATAGAAGAACTGCATGACTAGCAAAATATTTCTCTCTCTCTCCACCAGTCTCATTTCATCTCAGCACTCACCGTGGTCTTCGTCAACTCCAAGTCCCTGTCCTCCCTGAAGATCGACGACACGCCAGTGGACGACCCGTCTCTGAAGGTGCTGGTGGCCAACAACAGCGACACGCTGAAGCTGCTGAAGATGAGCAGCTGCCCACACGTGTCCCCTGCAGGTCAGATTCAACATCCCTTTATTTGTCTTTTTTATTTTTTTTTTTTTAATGTGTTTCACACATCCACCAATTCAGTATTTCAGTGGCAACTAAAAACTGTGAAATAATACACTAATAAAAAAAGAGCATTTGTAACTGAACTAAATGAAATAAAAAAACAAACATATACTGAGATAAAACAAATCCTGAAGCCATTTGTGGGAGTGTAGTTGGTTAGCAGCTGTCCACATGTGTCTGAGATGCAAGATCCAACATAATGTGGATGGCAAATCAGATTTGTCCTGGCCCCTTGTATACACTTACAGGCCCAGAAAAGTCACTTTTACACAAAACTGTTAATTTATTACAATTATTACTGTAGAAAGCTCTTTATGTTAGTAGCCTCCAGTTAGCATCAGAGGTAAGCTGCGGACCAGTGACAGCCATCCATCTTGCCCGACATGCTCTTTAACTTGCCCCGGGCCAGCAGGCCATTGGTTATGCTGAACCCTGGTTGTGGGAGTGGGGGTTATTAGAACGCTGGACTAGTGAGGGCTGGTACTGACTGATGCTCATGTCCTCATCGCATGATCCTGATGTCGGCCGCCATTTTTAAAGATGGTGGCGGTCTGCTAGAATGCAAAATCAAAATCCCCTCCCCCGTTTTGATAACCATCTCCCAACCCCTGCCCCCCAGGTTTTGATAACCAAATTCTCCGAAATCTGCTTTTTCCTGTGCGTCCAGGTATCCTGTGTGTAGCGGACCAGTGCCACGGTCTGCGGGAGCTGGCCCTGAACTACCACCTGCTGAGCGACGAGCTGTTGCTGGCGCTCTCGTCCGAGAAGCACGTCCACCTGGAGCACCTGCGCATCGACGTGGTCAGCGAGAACCCGGGCCAGCAGTTCCACACCATCAAGAAGAGCAGCTGGGACGCCATGGTGCGCCACTCGCCCAAGTTCAACCTCGTCATGTACTTCTTCCTGTACGAGGACGAGTTCGGGCCCTTCTTCCGCGACGAGATCCCGGTCACTCACCTGTATTTCGGCCGCTCGGTCAGCAAGGACGTGCTGGGCCGCGTCGGGCTGCACTGCCCGCGTCTGGTGGAGCTGGTGGTGTGCGCCAACGGTCTCCGCCCGCTGGACGAGGAGCTCATCCGCATCGCCGACCGCTGCAAGAACCTGACGGCCATCGGGCTGGGCGAGTGCGAGGTGTCCTGCAGCGCCTTCGTGGAGTTCGTGAAGATGTGCGGCCGCCGCCTCTCGCAGCTGTCCATCATGGAGGAGGTGCTGGTGCCCGACCACAAGTACGAACTGGACGATATCCACTGGGAGGTGTCCAAACACCTGGGCCGTGTCTGGTTCCCCGACATGATGCCCACCTGGTAGACGGGAGGGAGGGGGCAGCGCTTGTACGCTCACCTGTGGCCCAGGTGACCACCTGCACACCTCTCCTCCCATCTCTCCCCTTCCTTTTTCTGCTAGAATGAGACGACGTAGAGTAGTCCGCTCCACTTCAAAGACCATCCTCCCGAGTGTGTTCTTCTCGACACGCAGACACACACACACACACACACATATAGAGAGAACAATTCATACTCAGTCATGCTGTCTTGGTGTAGCTTGGCTCTACATCATGACATTTGTGTGTATGTTTATGTATGAAGTAGACACCTGCATTGCTGTGTCTGCAGAGGCTCGTATGAGCGCCTGGGCGGACTTTTTAAAAAAGTAGTACGAGTGTCTGGGAAAGGAGAGATGGGCGTCGCCGCTGAGCAACAGGATCTCAGATGGACCAATCAAACTTCATCATCAGACAGGTCTCTCGGCTCATTGGTCAGGTTGGAAGATCTCATGGGGATACAAATCAGTTGAAACTGAGGGAAGGAGGACCGGTTCAGCAGTCCCGCACTGTGCTGTGATTGGCTGAAATACTTGTCTTTCATTGGAATGAGTTTTGATTGATTAGCAATTGGTGTGGAATTGATGCTTGTGTAGGGTCTCAGTTAGCGCAGTAAGTTTCACTTCTGGGAAGTATCTGGAAGTTACTTTATTATCCATTTGGATATTTGGATGTCTAAATCACAATATAGCACTTTTAAAAATAAATGAAGAAACAATTTAATGAAAAGCAAAATGTTTAATTGTTTTGTATATATTTTAGGTTAGCCTAATCCTTGACTCTGCAACAGATCCAGATTGGTTCTGAAACATTTTTAGCAGGTCGGCAGGACTGGCTAACAGATCCAGATCGCTTCTGAAATGTTTTGAGCAGGTCGGCAGGATAGCTGCAGGAAGCCAGGAGAATGTCCATGAACACCGAGGGAGTAGAATAGAACTTGATTATGTGGCACCACCATTACCCTCCACTCAACCATTACCCTCCTCTCAAACGCTTGAGTCTGCATCAGAGACTTACCTGGATTTTAACACGTTTGTGATGAACTCACGAGAAGCTTTTCGGCTTTTGTCTCCCTCTGTACATCAGCCCCATCTCCCCTCGTTAGTGGTTACTGTTCCTTTTTGCTGATGTGGAAGATGTTTGGCGCCTCGTCTCCTCTCGTTAATGGCGTTCCTTTTGGCTGATGTGGAAGACGTTTGGCGCCTCGTCTCCTCGTTAATGCCGTTCCTTTTTGCTGATGTGGAAGACGTTTGACGCCTCACGCCGTCTACTCACACAGTTTTTATAGTGTACATAAATAATATGGATGGACTCTTTTATTTGTGTCCTGGAAGAGGATGAAAACACAAATTCCTGTCCAGCTGAGGTGATTTTCCTCGCAGATGTTTATCCGTTTTTCATTTCTACTTACAAAGAGATATGAAGGAAACTCTGTGGGTTTTTATTTCCTCTTTCCCTTGCCCCAGCATTCCCACCGCATCCTTCCTCCTGCTCCTCAGTTGCCCCCGCATTCCCACCGCATCCTTCCTCCTGCTCCTCAGTTGCCCCCGCATTCCCACCGCATCCTTCCTCCTGCTCCTCAGTTGCCCCCGCAATTCCCACCGCATCCTTCCTCCTGCTCGTCAGTTGCCCCCGCATTCCCACCGCATCCTTCCTCCTGCTCCTCAGTTGCCCCAGCATTCCCACCGCATCCTTCCTCCTGCTCCTCAGTTGCCCCCGCAATTCCCACCGCATCCTTCCTCCTGCTCCTCAGTTGTCCCAGCATTCCCACCGCATCCCTCGTTCCCATGACTACCCAAACTTGGCTTGATCCCGTGTAATTTATTTAGCGTAAAACTGCTTTTTGTATTCATCAGTGGTTTGTATTGATGATGATGATGATGATGATGATGTATAGTTTCCAAGTGATGTACATGTGTACGTATGTCTGCAAACAGTCACAGTTGTTGTGAACATATAGGCCTGCCTAATATGAGAAGAAAGCTTGTGCAGCTTTTCCCACTCACCTCCACTAGAGGGAGCATGTGTGCAGGTTTTGACTGCTCCTGTCAGAACAGAGTAGCTTTTCTCTTGTAGAAGTGTGTGGGTTTCCTGACATCACTGTAAATAGATGCTACATGTACATTCATACACACTACACTTTCACTGTGCTGGGATGCTGTTATCCTTTTTTTTTTGTCAAGCCTACATCAAAGACGTACAAAAATGTTAACACCATTTCAAGGTGCTGATTTATTTTTTACCTTTTTTGTATTTCCATGTAGGCTACAAAACAGAAAAATCTGATCTAAGAAATATTCTCAGATGTAATGGACAGAAAATGGTATTGTGAATCTTTTCTAAAGAATTCAGTATAGAAATAGTCAGTCTTGTGGAAATATGGGCTGAACTGAGACAAAGTTTCTCTCCTCTGAGCTGGGCATATGACCGTCAACCTTTGGCTGACCTTTGATTGTCCAGGATTAAGTGCGTCTCCATGGCTACATTGGAAGTGTACATCGGTCACGTTGACTTCATTTACTCTGTTCCTCTGACATATCTGTCCATCTGGGATACAGCCCCCGCCCCAAAAAAAAAAAAACATGACCATTCAAGTTATACTGATGATTCTGATTTTAAAAATGGATATGGATATGCATTTTTTTGGTTTTCAAGTGGTTTAACCCCTGCACTTTATATACAAATGTATTCCATAAATGTACATAATATATTACAGACTGATGTATAATTATATTAGATTCGCTCGCAGTTGTTTTTCCTCATCTGCTGCAGTAAGTGAATAGTTCTGTTCGAGTTTGTACTAAGGCTATATATATAAATATTTTTGTTCATTATTCCTTTTGCAGTCCTTTAATTCTGGCTTGTTGATTGAGCTCTTTCTAGTATGTTACATAACAGAGATCTATCCAGAAAAAAGCGCTCATACAATATTGTTTATTTTCATTTTGCTTTTTTTGATTTTGAATAAATTTTTTGTGAATGTATTAAGAGATTGGAGTCATCTTTTTATTTCTCTGTGAATAAAATCAAGAAATAGTACCAGATAGAGACAAACACACGTGCCATTTCTGTAACTTTTATTCAATAGACTACATGCACGACAGGCTCTTCCTGTACTCATTGGTTTCTGGTGGAGCGTGTACCGTGTACCTGCATCATCTTTTATATTCTGCTACAGACATCTTCACTCCGACACTGAATATCGTGTTTGTCCAGTAACAATTTTAACACACGCATAAATCTTTTTATCGTAACGTGCTGATTCCCTAGTGCAACACCCAACCGGGTCCGTGTAGACACTAATTACATTAACAATTGAGGCAGGATCAAACACAACAAACAAGCACACAGAGAGCCTTTTGTGCACGCAATTTATTACTATCTCAGTGTTAAAGTTCATGCTGAACATCATGAGCCATGCAAAGTTTTTCTCCATTGCCTTCTAGCTCCCTCTAGTGGCCTTCTAGTATTCATGCAAATCTCTACCGTTGCAACTGAAGAGGAAACCACACATAATTTGCTTAGTGTCGTAACCGCTTGGCTCGGGAGTGAGCATGACATGAAGGGGAGACCACACCAAAGTATATTTTAAACAAAAGTATATTTATTAAGTGAGATATTTACAGTCAGTATATGTAAGGCAAAGCAAACTGTCGTGTAGGTCCGCATGTGGATGTGTAATGCAATAAAGTAAGGTAGCAGAGCTGCAGCCATCCCTGCCAAGAGTGTGTTCATAAGTGCCGTGCAAGAGAGACAGCCAACTGGAGAACACTGGTTTTATCCACCCTCCAATTAGGCCATCAATTAGCCACTTAAGTAGAACCTCCACAGCTCCTCCTGCAGGCCAAGAGAGGGACAGACAAGAACAAGCCACAAACAATACCATGGCCAGCAAAGGAGAAAGAGGCAGACCCAGCACGGTAGAGCTGGGGCGTCACACTTGGCAATCTGTCCCCTAAACACACCTGGGGTGTATTCCAAGTAGGTGGTTAAGTGACATATCTGTGTAAGTTAACCCAGAGGAAGTGGTAAACCTAATAGAAGAGCCCTTTGGCTTTGTTTAGTTTCGAGATTGAAGCCACTGGGCTATTCTATTATCAGGTTTACAACTATCAGGTTATCTTACCAAGGCCACTAAACCTACTTGGAATCATGGCCTGTTTTCTGCAGACTTGAGCTTGAGTTCAAGATGGACAGAACATTGCAAAGCGTGTTTAATGCAAACAGTGTTGCTTTCTTTTCCAAGTCTATGCCGAGCCTGATGAATCAGCATACATGTAGAACTTTTCACTTCTTCATCTGTAAATGACTTCAGATGGATATGCTGTGTTCACATCCCTTTTTGTAATGCAGTGGCTTTCGTACTGTATACATGTCAATTGGCAATATAACCAAAATCATTTCATATTGGAAGACAAACCGTCTCAGATCGCTCACCTAGTCAGACTCGTTGTCGAGCAAGGCTGAAGCTAAGACTCCCGCGATATTTTAAGGTCATGTGACATGGTGTCACGGTGGTAAGTCCCTCCCCGGCTGACAGAAGTCAGACAAAATTTCTAACCAATAAGCATTGCGTCCATCCCAGTATGCATTGTGTTCAACCCAGCATGCATCACATCAAGTCAGATCTGCACAGATCTGCCTCAAGTCGAACACGCCTAATTTCACCCTTTGATTACGTTGTTTTCCCGACTGTCAGCATTCATGTGCTTTGCAGTCGGAATGTGTGAAAAACATGGATGCCACAACAAAGGTTAAAAAATATGCTCACTAATCTTAAATAAACAGTTAAGTGTTGCTTTTTTCAGGCTATGTTTTAAGTAATTAACTGTGTATAACTGTTTTGTTGTTGACTATGACACCACGGTGAAGTTAGTTTCATGCCTATGAGTTCAAATAATAGATGAGTGCAGACATGTGTACATACTCTGCTAGTCACAAACAGGTTTTAGTTAAGCATGATTTAGTGAAATACCTGTTCCATACGGTTTCACATGTAAGCAGGTTCCTTCAAATGCGCCACTGCTGCTTGCTGTTAAAGGGAATGACAGATGTCATTTTCATTGGTTTAAAGGTGCTCTAAGCGATGCTGGGTAACTTCACTTCTGTTGACATTCAAACAAAACAGATTTGCATTGAGCTCAATGAGCATCAAACCAGCTAATAGGCTAACTGAAATAACACCATGCCAATCTCTAGGTATTCCAAAGGTCAAGGGAACTTTATCTGCATAGTATCCTGGATCCATGAAATAACTTGCCTTTAAAAAATACAAATCTTCCTGCCTCTATGGGAATTTAACAAGACTACACAAACGTGTACCTATGTCTCATAAGAGTAAAAATAATGAGTCTTGCACACTGCACTGTTTGTAACAGTACTCTAGCATTGCCCATGATGGGTTAAATGATTGCAAAAGACATGTTGAGATGAGTTTAACAAGTGTCATTCCATGTGCATATTATTCAGGCCTATACTACAGTAGATGGCTATATTTGCCAACTACCAAAATCTACATATTTTATTATCACCATTTCTATCTATACAGTAGGCCTTCCTTATTTGGTGTACTGACAAGAGACAATGAATTAACAAACATAGGCTATTCATCTGTGTTTCAGTATCTAAGTTGGGTAAAGTAAAGTATTTTTTAAGCTAACCGAACAAGTCACAATCAGGATGAGTGAGATAGCTTTATGTCCAGGACGTTGGATTCCCAAAGGATGGTTTCAAGCATGTGTCTGTGTGATCAGCTTAGTAGACTGGTCATGTGCCTGTGCCATGTGATCTTGTTCATGTGTATTCAGGTCTTGCGTAACAGTTTTTGTAGGCCTACCAAAACTGAGCACCAAGGACCATGATGTCAGCAGTCAGTTTTGTACTTTCTGGAGTAGCTACTGTATAGCACAGTATTGACCATTGAAATGAATGGAAGTGGTAAACTCTCTCTCTCCACCTCTAAATTATACTAGATCATACCACAACAGCAGAACTTTGCAGTGCATCTGTTCAAAGTGAAATATAGTGCCACCTGGTGGCAGATTGAGAAATAACCGAAAGCATGACTTGCACTAGTCAAGAGCTGAAGAGCAAAAGTATGGCATTATGAGAAGGGACAGTGCCCCCCTTTAACACCCCCACTCCCCATGTGTCCTTGTGCTGCATGAACAGATACATGTCAGCAGCGCTGTGTGTGGGGACTGAGTAGTATTACAGTTGTGACCAAATATTACCAAAATAGGCCTATTTAAAAAAAAACATTCACAATCAGAATCAGAATCAGTTTTGAAATTGATATTTTTGGCTGTTGTAATAACTGCCACTAAAGTTAACAGAGGCCACTGGAACAGGACACGAGCAGTGGTCATCCATCAATGCCACAAACTTCCACTTAATTCAGTCTGATGCAACGGGATAGCATCTCATTTTCATTAGGTTATAACTATAACTAGGCATGCATTTCCTCTGGTTTCTGAGCTTGCTGTTCAGCTCTGGAGTATCAGGCAGCTTGACCAAGATAGCAGTTATTGTAGGAGTGTCCTGCCTACCCTCATGCTGTTTAACTTGTAGGAGTGTCATGCCTGCCCTTGTGCAGTTTAACTTCTAAGAGTGTGTCAGTTTCTAATGGGTTTTCAATCTGTTTTTATAATTTTTGTGGTCACGGTGCTCCATTTCTGGGATTAATAGCCTGAATATAGAAGAACTGCATGACTAGCAAAATATTTCTCTCTCTCTCCACCAGTCTCATTTCATCTCAGCACTCACCGTGGTCTTCGTCAACTCCAAGTCCCTGTCCTCCCTGAAGATCGACGACACGCCAGTGGACGACCCGTCTCTGAAGGTGCTGGTGGCCAACAACAGCGACACGCTGAAGCTGCTGAAGATGAGCAGCTGCCCACACGTGTCCCCTGCAGGTCAGATTCAACATCCCTTTATTTGTCTTTTTTTTTATTATTTTTTTTATGTGTTTCACACATCCACCAATTCAGTATTTCAGTGGCAACTAAAAACTGTGAAATAATACACTAATAAAAAAAGAGCATTTGTAACTGAACTAAATGAAATAAAAAAACAAACATATACTGAGATAAAACAAATCCTGAAGCCATTTGTGGGAGTGTAGTTGGTTAGCAGCTGTCCACATGTGTCTGAGATGCAAGATCCAACATAATGTAGATGGCAAATCAGATTTGTCCTGGCCCCTTGTATACACTTACAGGCCCAGAAAAGTCACTTTTACACAAAACTGTTAATTTATTACAATTATTACTGTAGAAAGCTCTTTATGTTAGTAGCCTCCAGTTAGCATCAGAGGTAAGCTGCGGACCAGTGACAGCCATCCATCTTGCCCGACATGCTGTTTAACTTGCCCCGGGCCAGCAGGCCATTGGTTATGCTGAACCCTGGTTGTGGGAGTGGGGGTTATTAGAACGCTGGACTAGTGAGGGCTGGTACTGACTGATGCTCATGTCCTCATCACATGATCCTGATGTTGGCCGCCATTTTTAAAGATGGTGGCGGTCTGCTAGAATGCAAAATCAAAATCCCCTCCCCCGTTTTGATAACCATCTCCCAACCCCTGCCCCCCAGGTTTTGATAACCAAATTCTCCGAAATCTGCTTTTTCCTGTGCGTCCAGGTATCCTGTGTGTAGCGGACCAGTGCCACGGTCTGCGGGAGCTGGCCCTGAACTACCACCTACTGAGCGACGAGCTGTTGCTGGCGCTCTCGTCCGAGAAGCACGTCCACCTGGAGCACCTGCGCATCGACGTGGTCAGCGAGAACCCGGGCCAGCAGTTCCACACCATCAAGAAGAGCAGCTGGGACGCCATGGTGCGCCACTCGCCCAAGTTCAACCTCGTCATGTACTTCTTCCTGTACGAGGACGAGTTCGGGCCCTTCTTCCGCGACGAGATCCCGGTCACTCACCTGTATTTCGGCCGCTCGGTCAGCAAAGACGTGCTGGGCCGCGTCGGGCTGCACTGCCCGCGTCTGGTGGAGCTGGTGGTGTGCGCCAACGGTCTCCGCCCGCTGGACGAGGAGCTCATCCGCATCGCCGACCGCTGCAAGAACCTGACGGCCATCGGGCTGGGCGAGTGCGAGGTGTCCTGCAGCGCCTTCGTGGAGTTCGTGAAGATGTGCGGCCGCCGCCTCTCGCAGCTGTCCATCATGGAGGAGGTGCTGGTGCCCGACCACAAGTACGAACTGGACGATATCCACTGGGAGGTGTCCAAACACCTGGGCCGTGTCTGGTTCCCCGACATGATGCCCACCTGGTAGACGGGAGGGAGGGGGCAGCGCTTGTACGCTCACCTGTGGCCCAGGTGACCACCTGCACACCTCTCCTCCCATCTCTCCCCTTCCTTTTTCTGCTAGAATGAGACGACGTAGAGTAGTCCGCTCCACTTCAAAGACCATCCTCCCGAGTGTGTTCTTCTCGACACGCAGACACACACACACACACACACATATAGAGAGAACAATTCATACTCAGTCATGCTGTCTTGGTGTAGCTTGGCTCTACATCATGACATTTGTGTGTATGTTTATGTATGAAGTAGACACCTGCATTGCTGTGTCTGCAGAGGCTCGTATGAGCGCCTGGGCGGACTTTTTAAAAAAGTAGTACGAGTGTCTGGGAAAGGAGAGATGGGCGTCGCCGCTGAGCAACAGGATCTCAGATGGACCAATCAAACTTCATCATCAGACAGGTCTCTCGGCTCATTGGTCAGGTTGGAAGATCTCATGGGGATACAAATCAGTTGAAACTGAGGGAAGGAGGACCGGTTCAGCAGTCCCGCACTGTGCTGTGATTGGCTGAAATACTTGTCTTTCATTGGAATGAGTTTTGATTGATTAGCAATTGGTGTGGAATTGATGCTTGTGTAGGGTCTCAGTTAGCGCAGTAAGTTTCACTTCTGGGAAGTATCTGGAAGTTACTTTATTATCCATTTGGATATTTGGATGTCTAAATCACAATATAGCACTTTTAAAAATAAATGAAGAAACAATTTAATGAAAAGCAAAATGTTTAATTGTTTTGTATATATTTTAGGTTAGCCTAATCCTTGACTCTGCAACAGATCCAGATTGGTTCTGAAACATTTTTAGCAGGTCGGCAGGACTGGCTAACAGATCCAGATCGCTTCTGAAATGTTTTGAGCAGGTCGGCAGGATAGCTGCAGGAAGCCAGGAGAATGTCCATGAACACCGAGGGAGTAGAATAGAACTTGATTATGTGGCACCACCATTACCCTCCACTCAACCATTACCCTCCTCTCAAACGCTTGAGTCTGCATCAGAGACTTACCTGGATTTTAACACGTTTGTGATGAACTCACGAGAAGCTTTTCGGCTTTTGTCTCCCTCTGTACGTCAGCCCCATCTCCCCTCGTTAGTGGTTACTGTTCCTTTTTGCTGATGTGGAAGATGTTTGGCGCCTCGTCTCCTCTCGTTAATGGCGTTCCTTTTGGCTGATGTGGAAGACGTTTGGCGCCTCGTCTCCTCTCGTTAATGGCGTTCCTTTTTGCTGATGTGGAAGACGTTTGACGCCTCACGCCGTCTACTCACGCAGTTTTTATAGTGTACATAAATAATATGGGTGGACTCTTTTATTTGTGTCCTGGAAGAGGATGAAAACACAAATTCCTGTCCAGCTGAGGTGATTTTCCTCGCAGATGTTTATCCGTTTTTCATTTCTACTTACAAAGAGATATGAAGGAAACTCTGTGGGTTTTTATTTCCTCTTTCCCTTGCCCCAGCATTCCCACCGCATCCTTCCTCCTGCTCCTCAGTTGCCCCCGCAATTCCCACCGCATCCTTCCTCCTGCTCCTCAGTTGCCCCCGCATTCCCACCGCATCCTTCCTCCTGCTCCTCAGTTGCCCCCGCATCCTTCCTCCTGCTCCTCAGTTGCCCCCGCATTCCCACCGCATCCTTCCTCCTGCTCCTCAGTTGCCCCCTGCATCCTTCCTCCTGCTCCTCAGTTGCCCCCGCATTCCCACCGCATCCTTCCTCCTGCTCCTCAGTTGCCCCAGCATTCCCACCGCATCCCTCGTTCCCATGACTGCCCAAACTTGGCTTGATCCCGTGTAATTTATTTAGCGTAAAACTGCTTTTTGTATTCATCAGTGGTTTGTATTGATGATGATGATGATGATGATGATGATGTATAGTTTCCAAGTGATGTACATGTGTACGTATGTCTGCAAACAGTCACAGTTGTTGTGAACATATAGGCCTGCCTAATATGAGAAGAAAGCTTGTGCAGCTTTTCCCACTCACCTCCACTAGAGGGAGCATGTGTGCAGGTTTTGACTGCTCCTGTCAGAACAGAGTAGCTTTTCTCTTGTAGAAGTGTGTGGGTTTCCTGACATCACTGTAAATAGATGCTACATGTACATTCATACACACTACACTTTCACTGTGCTGGGATGCTGTTATCCTTTTATTTTGTCAAGCCTACATCAAAGACGTACAAAAATGTTAACACCATTTCAAGGTGCTGATTTATTTTTTACCTTTTTTGTATTTCCATGTAGGCTACAAAACAGAAAAATCTGATCTAAGAAATATTCTCAGATGTAATGGACAGAAAATGGCATTGTGAATCTTTTCTAAAGAATTCAGTATAGAAATAGTCGAGTCAGTCTTGTGGAAATATGGGCTGAACTGAGACAAAATTTCTCTCCTCTGAGCTGGGCATATGACCTTCAACCTTTGGCTGACCTTTGATTGTCCAGGATTAAGTGCGTCTCCATGGCTACATTGGAAGTGTACATCGGTCACGTTGACTTCATTTACTCTGTTCCTCTGACATATCTGTCCATCTGGGATACAGCCCCCCCCCCCCCCCCCCCAAAAAAAAAAAAACATGACCATTCAAGTTATACTGATTCTGATTTTAAAAATGTGTAGAGATATGGATATGCATTTTTTTGGTTTTCAAGTGGTTTAACCCCTGCACTTTATATACAAATGTATTCCATAAATGTACATAATATATTACAGACTGATGTATAATTATATTAGATTTGCTCGCAGTTGTTTTTCCTCATCTGCTGCAGTAAGTGAATAGTTCTGTTCGAGTTTGTACTAAGGCTATATATATAAATATAAATATTTTTGTTCATTATTCCTTTTGCAGTCCTTTAATTCTGGCTTGTTGATTGAGCTCTTTCTAGTATGTTACATAACAGAGATCTATCCAGAAAAAAGCGCTCATACAATATTGTTTATTTTCATTTTGCTTTTTTTGATTTTGAATACATTTTTTGTGAATGTATTAAGAGATTGGAGTCATCTTTTTATTTCTCTGTGAATAAAATCAAGAAATAGTACCAGATAGAGACAAACACACGTGCCATTTCTGTAACTTTTATTCAATAGACTACATGCACGACAGGCTCTTCCTGTACTCATTGGTTTCTGGTGGAGCGTGTACCGTGTACCTGCATCTTCTTTTATATTCTGCTACAGACATCTTCACTCCGACACTGAATATCGTGTTTGTCCAGTAACAATTTTAACACACGCATACATCTTTTTATCGTAACGTGCTGATTCCCTAGTGCAACACCCAACCGGGTCCGTGTAGACACTAATTACATTAACAATTGAGGCAGGATCAAACACAACAAACAAGCACACAGAGAGCCTTTTGTGCACGCAATCTATTACTATCTCAGTGTTAAAGTTCATGCTGAACATCATGAGCCATGCAAAGTTTTTCTCCATTGCCTTCTAGCTCCCTCTAGTGGCCTTCTAGTATTCATGCAAATCTCTACCGTTGCAACTGAAGAGGAAACCACACATAATTTGCTTAGTGTCGTAACCGCTTGGCTCGGGAGTGAGCATGACATGAAGGGGAGACCACACCAAAGTATATTTTAAACAAAAGTATATTTATTAAGTGAGATATTTACAGTCAGTATATGTAAGGCAAAGCAAACTGTCGTGTAGGTCCGCATGTGGATGTGTAATACAATAAAGTAAAGTAGCAGAGCTGCAGCCATCCCTGCCAAGAGTGTGTTCATAAGTGCCGTGCAAGAGAGACAGCCAACTGGAGAACACTGGTTTTATCCACCCTCCAATTAGGCCATCAATTAGCCACTTAAGTAGAACCTCCACAGCTCCTCCTGCAGGCCAAGAGAGGGACAAACAAGAACAAGCCACAAACAATACCATGGCCAGCAAAGGAGAAAGAGGCAGACCCAGCACGGTAGAGCTGGGGCGTCACACTTGGCAATCTGTCCTGACAGGGGAATCTGTCCCCTAAACACACCTGGGGTGTATTCCAAGTAGGTGGTTAAGTGACATATCTGTGTAAGTTAACCCAGAGGAAGTGGTAAACCTAATAGAAGAGCCCTTTGGCTTTGTTTAGTTTCGAGATTGAAGCCACTGGGCTATTCTATTATCAGGTTTACAACTATCAGGTTATCTTACCAAGGCCACTAAACCTACTTGGAATCATGGCCTGTTTTCTGCAGACTTGAGCTTGAGTTCAAGATGGACAGAACATTGCAAAGCGTGTTTAATGCAAACAGTGTTGCTTTCTTTTCCAAGTCTATGCCGAGCCTGATGAATCAGCATACATGTAGAACTTTTCACTTCTTCATCTGTAAATGACTTCAGATGGATATGCTGTGTTCACATCCCTTTTTGTAATGCAGTGGCTTTCGTACTGTATACATGTCAATTGGCAATATAACCAAAATCATTTCATATTGGAAGACAAACCGTCTCAGATCGCTCACCTAGTCAGACTCGTTGTCGAGCAAGGCTGAAGCTAAGACTCCCGCGATATTTTAAGGTCATGTGACATGGTGTCACGGTGGTAAGTCCCTCCCCGGCTGACAGAAGTCAGACAAAATTTCTAACCAATAAGCATTGCGTCCATCCCAGTATGCATTGTGTTCAACCCAGCATGCATCACATCAAGTCAGATCTGCACAGATCTGCCTCAAGTCGAACACGCCTAATTTCACCCTTTGATTACGTTGTTTTCCCGACTGTCAGCATTCATGTGCTTTGCAGTCGGAATGTGTGAAAAACATGGATGCCACAACAAAGGTTAAAAAATATGCTCACTAATCTTAAATAAACAGTTAAGTGTTGCTTTTTTCAGGCTATGTTTTAAGTAATTAACTGTGTATAACTGTTTTGTTGTTGACTATGACACCACGGTGAAGTTAGTTTCATGCCTATGAGTTCAAATAATAGATGAGTGCAGACATGTGTACATACTCTGCTAGTCACAAACAGGTTTTAGTTAAGCATGATTTAGTGAAATACCTGTTCCATACGGTTTCACATGTAAGCAGGTTCCTTCAAATGCGCCACTGCTGCTTGCTGTTAAAGGGAATGACAGATGTCATTTTCATTGGTTTAAAGGTGCTCTAAGCGATGCTGGGTAACTTCACTTCTGTTGACATTCAAACAAAACAGATTTGCATTGAGCTCAATGAGCATCAAACCAGCTAATAGGCTAACTGAAATAACACCATGCCAATCTCTAGGTATTCCAAAGGTCAAGGGAACTTTATCTGCATAGTATCCTGGATCCATGAAATAACTTGCCTTTAAAAAATACAAATCTTCCTGCCTCTATGGGAATTTAACAAGACTACACAAACGTGTACCTATGTCTCATAAGAGTAAAAATAATGAGTCTTGCACACTGCACTGTTTGTAACAGTACTCTAGCATTGCCCATGATGGGTTAAATGATTGCAAAAGACATGTTGAGATGAGTTTAACAAGTGTCATTCCATGTGCATATTATTCAGGCCTATACTACAGTAGATGGCTATATTTGCCAACTACCAAAATCTACATATTTTATTATCACCATTTCTATCTATACAGTAGGCCTTCCTTATTTGGTGTACTGACAAGAGACAATGAATTAACAAACATAGGCTATTCATCTGTGTTTCAGTATCTAAGTTGGGTAAAGTAAAGTATTTTTTAAGCTAACCGAACAAGTCACAATCAGGATGAGTGAGATAGCTTTATGTCCAGGACGTTGGATTCCCAAAGGATGGTTTCAAGCATGTGTCTGTGTGATCAGCTTAGTAGACTGGTCATGTGCCTGTGCCATGTGATCTTGTTCATGTGTATTCAGGTCTTGCGTAACAGTTTTTGTAGGCCTACCAAAACTGAGCACCAAGGACCATGATGTCAGCAGTCAGTTTTGTACTTTCTGGAGTAGCTACTGTATAGCACAGTATTGACCATTGAAATGAATGGAAGTGGTAAACTCTCTCTCTCCACCTCTAAATTATACTAGATCATACCACAACAGCAGAACTTTGCAGTGCATCTGTTCAAAGTGAAATATAGTGCCACCTGGTGGCAGATTGAGAAATAACCGAAAGCATGACTTGCACTAGTCAAGAGCTGAAGAGCAAAAGTATGGCATTATGAGAAGGGACAGTGCCCCCCTTTAACACCCCCACTCCCCATGTGTCCTTGTGCTGCATGAACAGATACATGTCAGCAGCGCTGTGTGTGGGGACTGAGTAGTATTACAGTTGTGACCAAATATTACCAAAATAGGCCTATTTAAAAAAAAAAATTCACAATCAGAATCAGAATCAGTTTTGAAATTGATATTTTTGGCTGTTGTAATAACTGCCACTAAAGTTAACAGAGGCCACTGGAACAGGACACGAGCAGTGGTCATCCATCAATGCCACAAACTTCCACTTAATTCAGTCTGATGCAACGGGATAGCATCTCATTTTCATTAGGTTATAACTATAACTAGGCATGCATTTCCTCTGGTTTCTGAGCTTGCTGTTCAGCTCTGGAGTATCAGGCAGCTTGACCAAGATAGCAGTGGAGTTTGGACAAAATGTGACTCTAAACTGTTCTCTTGCTGAAGAGGAGATTTATTGGTTCATACAACGCCAGTGTGAGCCTCCAGTGCACATACTGCAATCAGTTGGAAGGACTAGTGCTCACTCTGTCTTCAACACAAGGGATTTAGAAAGAAATACTCCCTACAGACATTTAGTAGGCTAGTTATACACAATGTGACCAGGACTGAGCTTGGATCATACTATTGTACCAGAATAGAGGATCATGTTGCATTCAGCAATGGCACCACACTCATTATAACAGGTACATGTAAGTGTTTGTGAATACGTGAATATGTCTATATGTTTAGAGCACTGCCATTTGAAGGAACAAATTCCTTTTTGAAAGAGTTATGGAAGGTTTCTACATTTTCCATTTTAATGACCATGATTTTTACAGTTTAATGCCACAGGTGGTATTGTGTGATCAGCTGTTATGTGCTGCTAAGCCTTGGTTTTATGTCAATTTATATGTGGATTAAGAATTTAAACTGAACCTGCAAACCTGTCTTTGTGAGTGTAATATATACTACTCATGAAAACATTTTCTTTTCTAAAGGACCATCATTCTCCAAGCAATTTGACGAGGACAGAGCCTCAGCAACCCCAGCAATGGCCACAGGACTATCTAAAATCAGCAACCCCAGCAATGGCCACAGGACTATCTAAAATCAGCAACCCCAGCAATGGCCACAGGACAATCTAAAATCAGCAACCTCAGCAATGGCCACAGGACAATCTAAAATCATTGACGTCTTTCCCCTTTGTTGTATCGTGTCTTCTCAACTGTATCCTCATCACTCTACTCTCAGGTGAGTACTGTTTAATATGTAAACAAAATATGTAAACAAATGTAAACAAATGTACTCAAATAGCGGCAAGATGCATGAATGTCTGTACAAGCTATGCTTTTTCTTCTGTACAAAATTAAAACCATCAGTGGCGGTAAAGAGATGTTCAACTCTGAAGAAAAACAACACAAGTGTGGAGCCGCCCCATGACTCTGACCCTCACGTATGTGCTTCTAATACTTACATAGTTAATAATGTTATTGTTATTTTTACTATTTTACTTAAAGTAAGCTTACTAAAACCCTGTTAATTTGAACTATATTGCAATGTTCATACTCTATTTGGCCGAATCCAAAACCAAATCCCATTAATTGCTGTGATGCATAATGCAGTAATGAAGCTGTAGATGCATAAATAACCTCAGATGTTTGTTGTGTGTTTTCTTTTTAATTATAATTCCAAAAAAGCAAGATTTTGCACTGAACTGATGCTTCGGTGCATCCCTAGTGTTAATACAATTATCCTTCATATTGTTCTGATATTATTCTGATTTTAATACAATTGTCCTTAATATTGCATCAGGTGTTGTATGTGAATGCTTATTAATGTTGCATCAGGTGTTGTATGTGAATGATTATTAATGTTGCATCAGGTTGTCAGACACCAAACAGGACGAGGACCACAAAAGCGTCACGTTCAAAAGTTTATTTAAGGGTTGGGGGTTAAGGGGGTTCCGGGGGGGGTACAGGAGTTCCAAGAGTCTGCGTGTGTGTGTTCCCCCAGTAGCCGAACAGCGATGGCAGGAGCTGGATGATCCGGGAAGTCCTGGGGGAAGCACACACACAACAGCAATTGAAACGAAGCAGCAGTACAGTCAAGGACTAGGCGGTATTCGTAGAAGAGGGACGGAAGGCAGGTCAAGATTACCGGGGCTGGAGAACACAGAAGTAGTCGAGCGGGTCTGGGATCACAGGCAAAGAGTCAGAGGCGTTTTCCAAAACAGGCAGGTAACTGGTGCTGGTAGCAGACGATCTGACAAGTGTGGACTGAAAAGCAAGGCTTTATATACAGGACATGATGAGTGGTGAATGCAGTGCAGCTGGTAGGTTAACGAGGGTGAGGCAGAGCAGAGCAGGAACAGGTGGAGGTCATCAGACTTCAATCAGCGTGTGTTACCAGGCAGAGAGAGAGCTCATGACAGAACCCCCCCCCTAAGGGACGGCCCCAGAAGTCCCCAAGAGTGACACCACGTCGGGAGGGCGGAGGGGAGCCGGTGGAGGGCTAGAATTCCTCCGAGCGGTCCGAGTGAACCTCCTCATCCTCGGAGGGAGCTGGAGGGTCGTGGACAGAAGACGGGACAGGTACCGAGACAGGGTCAGGGTCAGGCACAGGACAGGAAGCCGGGCGGGCAGGACGGTTAGGGACCCCTCTGGGGCGGCCCCTACGGATTGCAGGTTGATCAGGATGCAGACGGTGGAAGTCGGCGATGAGTGTCCGGTCCACAATCCGACTGGCTGGCACCCAGGTTCTCTCCTCAGGTCCATAGCCCTCCCAGTCGACGAGATAATGGAGGCCCCTACCTCGCCGTCTGGACCGAAGCAGGCTTCGAACGGTGTACACCAGCCCACCGTCAACGAGGCGAGGAGGAGGAGGAGGAAGCGGCACGGGGACCAGCGGGCTTTCATGCGTCGGCTTGACTTTCGAAACATGGAAAGTAGGGTGCACCCTCATGGAGGTTGGCAACTGGAGCCGGACTGCGGTTGGGCTGATGACCCTCTGGATAGGGAACGGGCCGAGGAATCGAGGTGCCAGTTTACGCGATTCCACCCGCAGTGGGAGATCCTTGGCTGACAGCCACACCTTCTGGCCAACACGGTAGGCGGGTGCCGGCGATCTTCGGCGGTTAGCTCCAGTGGCATAGCTGACAGCTGACTTGAGTAGCGTGGCACGAGCTTGTGACCAGGTACGACGGCAACGGCGGGCATAGGCGAGGGCAGACGGGCAGGACACATCTCCTCCCTGGCTGGGGAACAGGGGGGGCTGGTAGCCATACACACACTGGAAAGGTGACATACCAGTGGCAGAGCAGGTGAGGGAGTTGTGAGCATACTCTATCCACATCAGTTGTTGTGCCCAAGCCTGGGGTTTGCGAGAAACCATGCACCGCAGCGCCTTCTCCAGCTCCTGGTTTGCCCGCTCGGATTGACCATTGGACTGGGGGTGGAACCCAGAGGTGAGACTCACTGTGGCCCCTAGAAGACGGCAGAACTCCTTCCAGAATGTAGAGGTGAATTGCGGGCCTCGGTCAGAGACAACATCCCTGGGCAGCCCGTGTAGACGGAAGACATGATCAAGAACAGCCTGGGCAGTCTCTCTGGCAGATGGCAGTTTAGGGAGGGGAATGAAGTGTGCCATCTTGCTGAACCGGTCAACCACAGTGAGAATGACCGTCATCCCACCTGATGGTGGGAGGCCAGTTACAAAGTCCAAGGAGACGTGGGACCAGGGTCGTGTGGGCACAGGCAAGGGCTGGAGTAAACCAGCGGGGGGCCGAGTGGAGGACTTGTTCTGATTGCAGGTGGGGCAGGCACGGACAAATTCTCGGACATCCCTTCTCAAAGAAGACCACCAGAAGCGCTGGGCAAGGAGATGGCAGGTGCGGGCGGAGCCCGGGTGGCAGGCAAGGCGGGAGTTGTGTCCCCACTGTATGACCCGGGACCTCAAATTTTCTGGGACGAAGAGACGACCGTCTGGGCATGCACTGGGACTGGGATGGTCACGGAGGGCCTCTTGAATTTCCTCCTCGATATCCCAGGTCAGGGCAGCTACGACGCAGGGATCGGGCAGAATTGATGCAGGTTCCTGGGAAGGGGCGTCATCCTTATGAAACTGACGGGAGAGAGCGTCCGGCTTGGTGTTCCGAGAACCTGGGCGGTATGACAGGGTGAAGTTGAATCTGGTGAAAAACAAGGCCCAGCGGGACTGTCTGGGGTTAAGACGTTTGGCATTGCGGATGTATTCGAGGTTTTTGTGATCGGTCCAGACCAGGAACGGAACTGTGGACCCCTCCAGCCAGTGACGCCACTCCTCCAGGGCAAGCTTGACAGCCAACAGCTCACGGTTTCCAACATCATAATTGCGCTCTGCAGGTGAAAGCCGGCGAGAGAAAAATGCACAGGGGTGCAACTTGTTGTCCTCCTCTGCCCGTTGAGAGAGTATGGCCCCGACTCCCACGTCTGAGGCATCCACCTCGACAACGAACTGCCGGTCTGAATCCGGCATCTGGAGAATGGGGGCAGTGGTGAACCGGGCCTTGAGGGTATGAAAGGCTGTGTTGGCCTCTGGGGTCCAGAAAAAGGGGTGTTTGATGCTGGTCAGAGCTGTGAGGGGAGCGGCGACGGAGCTGTAGTTCCGGATGAATTTCCGGTAGAAATTGGCAAAACCGAGGAATTGCTGCAACATCTTCCTATTCCCCGGAACTGGCCAGGAGGTAACTGCCGAGACCTTTGCGGGGTCCATCTGGATATTGCCTTCAGCGACGATGTATCCCAGGAATGACACAGTCTGAGCATGGAACTCGCATTTCTCCGCTTTGACATAGAGCGAGTTCTCCAGGAGCCGCCGAAGAACCAGCTGGACATGACGGGTGTGTTCGGACAGAGTTCTGGAGAAAATTAAGATGTCGTCCAGGTACACGAAGACGAATTTATTCAGCATGTCCCGCAGCACGTCGTTCACCAGCGCCTGGAATACCGCTGGGGCGTTGGTGAGACCAAATGGCATTACCAGGTACTCATAATGGCCGGTGTGGGTGTTGAATGCAGTCTTCCACTCGTCACCCTCCCTTACTCGCACTAGGTGGTAAGCATTTCTAAGGTCCAGTTTGGTGAAAATAGTGGATCCCTGGAGCAACTCAAAAGCAGAGGTGAGTAAAGGCAGAGGGTACCGGTTCTTCACTGTGACATCATTCAGACCTCGATAATCAATGCAGGGGCGAAGAGAACCATCTTTCTTTCCCACGAAGAAGAACCCGGCACCAGCAGGAGAGGAAGACGGGTGGATGAGTCCAGCTGCCAGGGAGTCCCTGATGTAATCCTCCATAGTTTTTCTTTCAGGAGGGGATAGTGAGTAGAGGTGACCTTTGGGTGGAGCAGTCCCAGGGAGGAGATCAATGGCACAGTCGTACGGACGGTGTGGGGGCAGAGATGTGGCTTTGGTCTTGTTGAACACCTCTCGGAGGCCATGGTAACATTCAGGGACATTAGAAATGTCGGGGGCAGTGCTGGGAGGTACTGAGCCGGGGGGCAGCGCGGCAGCACGCAAACAGGTCAGGTGGCAGGCATTTCCCCACTCTTTCACAGTTCCGGAGGCCCAATCGAGGTGAGGATTGTGGAGACGGAGCCAAGGGTAACCCAGGATTAGGGGTTGGCCTGGAGAGCTGAGCAGGTGGAAGCGGATGGTCTCTCGGTGGTTTCCTGACACCATCATTGAGATGGGGGCTGTGACGCTGGTAACTGTGCCAATTACGTGACCGTCCAGGGCCCGGGCTGGAACAGGAGTGGACAAGCGATGGCTTTCCAAGCCCAGCTGACGAGCAAGTCCTGTGTCAAGAATGTTTGCTTCTGCGCCAGAGTCCACCAGGGCTGCCAGGGTGTGGGTGGAATCAGACAGGTGAAGACAGACTTGGATGAGGGGTTTACGGCTGATGGAGGGCTGAATGTTCATTGAGCTCATCCGGATTCCGGTCATCTGGTGAGCTCCGGCTTTTGCTGGACAGGTGGCGACTCGATGACCATCACCACCACAGTACAGGCACAAGTTGGAGGTGATGCGTCGCTGGCGCTCTGCAGGGGTTAGGGAGGCGCGGCCGATCTCCATCGGTTCAGACTGGTCCGGCTGGCTAGATGGTGTGGCAGGTGCGGACAGAAGGGCAGTTGGAACACTCCGTGTGCTAGTGGATGGACTCTGGCGCCCTCTCTCACGACGGCGGGCCTGGATCCTGCGGTCGATGCGGACAGCCAGAGCAATGGCTTCATCAAGAGTGGGGGATTGATCATGGGAAACCAGCTCGTCCTTTATGTAGTCCGCCAGGCTGTGGAGGAAGGCATCCACCAATGCTTCCATGTTCCAGGAGCTCCGACTTGCCACAGTTCGAAAGTCAATGGAGTAATCCGCAACAGTCCTTCTGCCTTGGCGAATACTCATCAGGATCCGAGATGCCTCGGCTGTTGTGGATTCCAAATCGAATACCTTGAGCATCTCCTCTGCGAATAGGTTGAAGGTTGCACATGCTGGGGTCTGGCGCTCGAACTCCGCCGTTCCCCAGAGTCGAGCTCGGCCCGTCAGGTGAGTGATCACGTAACCGACCCTCGCCCCTTCAGTGGCAAAAGTCCTGGGTTGCAGGGTAAACTGGACACGGCAGCTCGTCAGGAACGCCCGTACCTGGGTTGGGTCGCCGCTGAACCGCTCTGGATTGCCGATCCTGGGTTCTGGGGCTCCGGCAGCCACGGCAGCAGTGGACTGGGCAGGAGACTCGGGTGCTGGGCCGGTGAGCAGGCTGGCTGGGGCTGGGCCGGTGGGAGCAGGCAGAGGAGAAAGGTTGGTGAGAAGTTGAATGATCATTGCAAGTTGTTGCTGCTGGAACTGCTGACGCTGTTGGTAGCCGGCTTGAAGTAGGGAGGCAATGTCAGCAGTGTTGCGGTTGGCCTCTCTCTCTGTCTCTTCCAGGCGTTGCATGGCGGTGGGTGGTTCTGGTTCGTCGGTTTCCATGCTGGTTCGACCGTGCGCTGGGTCCATGTTTGGTCAGATCGTACTGTCAGACACCAAACAGGACGAGGACCACAAAAGCGTCACGTTCAAAAGTTTATTTAAGGGTTGGGGGTTAAGGGGGTTCCGGGGGGGGTACAGGAGTTCCAAGAGTCTGCGTGTGTGTGTTCCCCCAGTAGCCGAACAGCGATGGCAGGAGCTGGATGATCCGGGAAGTCCTGGGGGAAGCACACACACAACAGCAATTGAAACGAAGCAGCAGTACAGTCAAGGACTAGGCGGTATTCGTAGAAGAGGGACGGAAGGCAGGTCAAGATTACCGGGGCTGGAGAACACAGAAGTAGTCGAGCGGGTCTGGGATCACAGGCAAAGAGTCAGAGGCGTTTTCCAAAACAGGCAGGTAACTGGTGCTGGTAGCAGACGATCTGACAAGTGTGGACTGAAAAGCAAGGCTTTATATACAGGACATGATGAGTGGTGAATGCAGTGCAGCTGGTAGGTTAACGAGGGTGAGGCAGAGCAGAGCAGGAACAGGTGGAGGTCATCAGACTTCAATCAGCGTGTGTTACCAGGCAGAGAGAGAGCTCATGACACAGGTGTTGTATGTGAATGTGTGTGAATGGTTATTTCTGTTATTTTCTGTTTTCCTAGAATTCTGAAATGATGTTGTCCACAACACCAAGAGCAACACGGATAAGAAACCTTGGCAGCTCTTACACAGAGATACTATACTCTAAGGTTTAGGATGGGTTTTGCACTTTTCTATAGACATAATCTATCACAATGTACTGTTTTTAATTGTGGAAGACCAAAGAAATACTGCAATGGCATTTCCATATTCTTACATCATTTTAGTAATAATAATATTACATTACATTACATTTAGCAGACACTTCTTGACCAAAGTGACTTACATATGTTAGCTATATTACAAGGGATCACATTGTCCCCAGAGCAACTTGGGGTTAAGTGCTTGCTCAAGGGCACAACAGTGGAAGCCGGGAATTGAACCGACAACTTTCAGGCTACTGAACCGCCCCCATTATTATTAATAATAATAATGATAATAACAATAAAAATGTCGCTTCACAATTGAAAAAAAAAACACAACACAAAACACAAAAATAGTAAGTCAAGGGCATTGGTGATTCTCCTGGCAATGGAGAACTTTAAACAGCAACATGGTATTCTTGAACAGTCCAATCATAGCATATTAGGCTGTAACATAGGTCAGGTGTCCTTGAACGTCCAACCAGGCGCCTTCTTTTAGCACTGCATTATCAGAGAAAAATGTGGAGGAGTCACATAAAGTCCAAAAGTGAAACATAATCACAATTGACATTGCATACATTATTCACATTAAATATGTCAATGTAAATGTATCACTTTCTCTGTGACTGAGATGCTGTGATAAATTGTTTTTTGTTTGAAGTTTTTGTATCTGTCAACTCAGTCATTTTTGTGAGTGTTACTGCTGTGCAGTGTTCATGAAGTCACTGTTTGACGTCTTTAACAAGTCAAGTTCAAATGAAAAACTGTTTTCACTATTTGCATTTCCCGATTTTATTCTTTTAGTTGGGGCGAAAATTAAAATCAGTTTCCTGAAACACTGAACGTATGTTTGCACACGTGTGACAGATGCTTGCTGATTGTATTTATTGTTTTGTTGTGTTTACTCTTGTCTGATTTGGGCCTGAAGATTGCTATTAAAAATTGTCTCCTTAATCCCAAATGGAGACACAGTTGACCGAGTAGATTCCAGTGTAGTTAAGAGCAGGTAAAAACTTGAGGCTGGCTTGCGAAAGAATAGTTCTTTATTCTGGATGTAACAACAGTTTTGGTAATCCTGTTGTACGCACAGCACAGCACAATGTTGCAAGGTGAATGCCAAGGTAAGAAACTGAAGCCAAGATCTGGGAAACTTCTGGCTAATTATAATACCAGAATATACATTCATGTCTGGGGTCAAATTGGAGGGGGGGAAACAGACAGTGATATAGCCTTATTCAATTAAGACGTCTTGTGGGGGAACAATTAGTTAGGTACACCATTTGCTATTGTAAGGTGACAACATTCTGTCTGCTTACAATACACATCCTGTCCTCGCAGTTTCTGCAGTATTAAACAAAGAACCAAAAGAATGACGTACAGAAAACCACTAAAATCGAACAGGCCTGTTTGTCATGTGACATCAGATCATTCCTGTGTATAAACTTTTCTTTGGATGCTGACATTGTAAACAATATGCAGTGAGTCAGTCAGTAGATTTGTGAAACCTTAAAGGTGTAGGTTTTTATCTGGTGAAGCAATGACTGGACATTATCATGTAATTGCTAATGTAGATGCGTGTATGGGAAGATACTTTTTTTTTTTGGTGCTCTTACATCACCTCACCATCCGCTAGCTGCCAGCAACTAAAAAAACTTGGTCTGGACCATAAAAAGTAAAAACATAACTAACTGTTCTAGTCAATCACCGACGAGATGCACGTTTAGGAGAGTTTCAATTGCACGGAAGGGGGAGGGAGTAGTGAGCTAGCTCTCTGTTTTGTTTGATCAACAGAAGTGACATTACCCAACATCGCTTAGAGCACCTTTAAACTTGAATGGTTTTGTTGCACAGCTTTAAAGATCATTGCATATAGTTTTGAGTCTGTAGGCACATCATTCTTGGCCATCACTCATTTTAGAGTAAATTAGTTAAAGGTACATCTCACAGTTGGGCCAGGATGGTGCAAGTTGTCTACTATTTGCATTTTAAGTAAAACATATCAAGTAGTAGCATAATATGTTGTTGGTGTGTTGTTCTAAAGCAAGTATTGAATGTCCTTACACAGTTATAACTGTGGGTTTAGCACTTGTTTTCTGTGCTTGCTTCTGCTGCATGCTAAACATACTTTTCAGTGAAAAGCCACAAGCCTGTTTTGCATAAACCATATTCAGCCGGATTGGTGTTTTCAAGTGAGCCATTTTACCTCTTAGCACCTTCTACTTTAGAACCGGTAATGATAGAGTGATACGGACCAAAATAGTTTTACTTATAACAGAAACAGAGGCTGTGCAAAAATGATACATACATACACACATACATATATACATACATACATACTGTACATACATACATACATACATACATACACACAAACATAGGCTACACATACAGAATGCTGGAGCTTTTTATCCCTTACATGTGTAATTTCTGCAACTTATTTTCAAATAAAGCCTTCGCTGCGCGTCAGGGAGTTTTTTGCCCATGGCTGGAGATGTCAAGGGATCCAGACCATAGATATTAGAAAGCTAGATACCACATTGGGCTCCAGAACATAGGGGGCAACAATCACTGGAGGCAAATGGAGAAACATCTGACTCTGACTGGAAACCAGACAGGTGTATGTTGACCATAGACAGTAAGGTGTTTGCCCCCAGCAATATGGCGGCCGTGTTCATGTATGCCACCAAATAGAACTCGATGGACAATGCGGTATCTAGCTTTCTAATATCTATGATCCAGACACTTTTCCTTCTCTTAATGAAAACCACATTGAAATCAATGGTGAGTCACCACAGTGAAACCTGTTGTATTCGCCTTCTGACACACATCCTACTATTATAGTTACCATTCATAAGCATTGATATGGAATGGTGATTAAACTTTTTTTTACCAGATCTACTTCATAGGTGTCCTGTTGTTCAGAATTAATAGCCACCCCACCAGCCAATCAGAAAAGAGTATTCTTCTCTCCAGGTGATCAATCACAATAATGTGATGTTTCTGTTTACTGGAAGTTTCATTTCTGCTAGAATAGAACATCATTTCATCATGTGGCCACCACAGTGTAGCCTGTGTGCTCAGAGCCGATCCTGTGGTCATGTGATCTTGTACCACTGCCTAAGCCACAGCACACCCACAGTGCAGAGAGAGTTTAGCTTCACTTGTATGTATTTACTTAACTTGGACACAGCACCTGCATCCTGGAATCAACCAACGTAGTTTACATATAAACAGAACATGACATGAAAGAAATAAAGCATTTTATAACTAGTTTATGTGATAGTACAGCAGTCCATGCACTCGTTCCACCTCTGTTCTCACAATCACTTTCAATGCCAGACGCATTGTGTCACTGTCTGATAACCTATTCATGAGTGTGCTTCCTTTACAGCTTTGAGATGACAGCCGATTCTAGCAGTGAAATGTAGCCTTTTTGTCTAGTACACCCACATCAGAGCTCAACCACACAGGCCTGTGTGTACATGTTTTCTGTGTGTGTGTGTGTGTGTGTGTGTGTGTGTGTGTGTGTGTGTGTGTATGTGGGTGTGTGTAAGTTCAGGGAAAGAATGTATGCAAGATGAAATCTGAGTGTTAGAATTCATTATCACAGGATTTGATTGTCTCTGCAGTTTTTTAGCTGATGCTTTTATCTAAAATAACTTACAAAATGAGGAACAACATTCAAGCTACATGGCAAAGAAGAACAAAGGTAACAAAATACTAAAAAAAATTGACCAGAAGAACTCTAAGTACCAGTCAAGTGTTGTTAAATGAGTTAGTGGTAGAAGGAAGAGGGAAGTGCAGGTCGTGTGCATGACCTACTAGCAGTAGGTCAGAGGTGTTCTCTGAGGTTATGTAGCTGCTGCATGTCTGCAATGCAAACCAAGTTCTGTGGTTGTAGAAGTAGAAAGAAAACGAGTTCATCTCTGATCTCTCATAACCATGTTTTTAACATGCTATACACACACGCACACATATGGGTTGCATTAGGCTCATATAAGTCAGTGCATCTCACACGTATGTGCATGTTGGAATGGGCTACAGCTAGGTAAAACTCTTGATCATACTTATTACCCTGTAAACCCAACAGATGACACAATGTTATGTTTTGGGAATTTATTGAATTGAAAAACCGTAATAGTTCAGGAATAGGCCTAATTCACTTATTGAATGTGGTCAAGGTTACAGGACGACTGCGCCCTGAGGAGCTATACATAGGCCTATAATTTTCTCAAATATTTGGGCATTTTCTTGGTATTCTCTTCAAAAAAGTCTGTTCAAAAAAGTTGTGCTTTTGCACACCTCCTTGGGACCACAGGGTCACCAATGTCAAAGAAAGTAGGAAGCTCCCGCACACTGTCTTCATTTGCAATGGTGGTCATCTGACCGAAACGTTGCAATAAAAACCAGTACAATTGCAAATGAAGATGTGCCAGTGCCCACTATGACTCAGAGCCAGTGTATTTTGCAAGCACATGCTTGAAAAGGCTACGCATTGGCCAACATGTTAGTTATTTCCCTGTAAACCCAACAAACTGGTCTGGTGTCTCTGGAAATATTCACAACAGTGGCCTGTATAAGTGAAGGTCAAATGTAAGTTTGGGTGTTGGAAAATAATTCAGCTCTGATATTGTTACATTCAGTAGGATGTCTTTTTTGAAGTTTAGCACTTGATGTATTGAGATTGAAGTATATATATACTGGATTGTCATTCACCGGCTTTATGTGTGTTTGGTTTTTTTACTTTTTGGTAAGTGTTACATTCCTGGGTTACTCTGATGACTGAGAACACACTAAATGCAGAACAAGAGATGTGAGGAGGAAACCACACATGAGGCAGTTGATGTTGCTGAGAACCATTTTCAGACTGAAAATGTAGGCCTGAAGTTTCAATTACAAAAAAATACAAAATATGACATTCCAGAAACAGTTCCACTCAGATATTTCCTCGTGACTGTCCTCTTCTGACTTGTTAAACTGTCACAGCTGTATTGGTTGCAAGGATATTTCACTTGCTCTATTTTGGGATCTTTTAAAGTTGGATGCAATTTGTTAAAAAAATAAGATACGATCAGTGCATTCAGCTGTGTCATTTTATAGTTTCTGGAAACTGAAGAGACTCACCCAGCTTTAACATAACTGCTTTGTGTTTTGGTTGCTGGACCATGATATTCTAGGTCTAGGGAATACCCTGACATACAACTGCAGCATGAAGTTTTGGTCGATAGGAGACACATTTCCAAGAAGTGTCAGAGAGACCTATGTAGAAAACAAAAAAATATCATCAATACTAATATACTTAATATGCAATATTCATCTTAGTCCTCCACTGATCTTTAAAGATACACACGTCACCTCACTTCCAATCTTCATAACTGTGACATACTGATGAAAAGTGAAGCCAATCGAACACAAGCCACAACCAGGATTATTAGGCAGTTATCCTCGGTTCACTGGCAGCAGGACATTGGATTACCATAGCATGATTTCAAGCATGTATGTGTAGTCAATAAAGTGAAGGGTTGCGATAACTGTGGCTAATGTGCCATATTGGCTCAATCAGCTTCATGCAACGCAATCTGTCTGAATTTGATGCATGGTGGACTTTTGCATAACACAAACATTAAGTCCAGCTTGCATCACATTCTGCCAGATCTATGCAGCGCTGCAAGTCAAATGATGTCATGTTATTGTGCCATGAGATCTTGTTCATATGTTCAGGTCAGAAGACGGATTCTTACGTAAATTCTTGGTTCTTGGTTTTGTTTGCACAGCTTCAAAGATCATTCATTGCATATAGTTTTGAGTCTGTAGGCACATCATTCTTGGCCATCACTCATCTTAGTAAACTAGTGAAAGGTACATCTCACAGTTGGGCCAGGATGGTGCAAGTTGTCTACTATTTGCATCTTAAGCAAAAAATATTAAGTAGTAGCATAATATGTTGTTGATGTGTTGTTCTACAACAAGTATTGAATGTCACAGTTATAATTGTGGGTTTAGTGCTTGTTTCCTGTGGTGCTTGCTTCTGCTGCATGCTAAAACATACTTTTCAGTGAAAAGCCACAAGCCTGTTTTGCATAAACCATATTCAGCCTTTGGTGTTTGCCGTTTTCAGGTCAGCCATTTTACCTTTTAGTACCTTCTACTTTACGAAAAAGCTGTATTTATAACAGAATCAGAGGCTGTGCAAACATACATACATACATACATACATACATATATACATGCATGCATACATGCATACATACATGCATACATACATACATACATACATACATACATGTTTTGGCTATGGGGGGCTTTCAGTACACACCCCTTGAACTTCGACAGTTCGCCTCCACCGACACCATCAACATCGAGGTGCTCCACCTCTGCCGGGCAGCAGGGATCCTCCGGCGGAAACGCTACTTGCACAGAGGCGCACGTCGCTCTATCATCCGTGCGACATAGTGTTAATTTTGTCACCTATTTTTAATTTAGTCATAGTCTTAGTCTTGTGACGAAATGTCCTTTTTAGTCTTTGTCATATTTAGTCATTCAAATATCATTTTTGTTAGTCAAGTTGTAGTCGACTAAAAGTCTCGTCATTTTAGTCTAGTTTTAGTCAAAAGAAAACTAAAGGTATCTTAGTCTTAGTCAGTTTTAGTCAACACATTTTAGTCTTTTTTTTTTATAACAAATTATTTCTGATTACCATTTGAGTCAAATAGTATTTCACACATCTCAATTTTCCAACAATATTGTGTGTCCACAGGGCTACTCGTCTGTTATAATTACTCATTCTGATTTTTTGTCAGTCAGTATGTTTACATGCACAGGTAAGTCGAGCTACAGTTATAGCTCGGCTGGGATTTGACCATAGACAGTAAAAGATTTGACTGGACCACTGTCATATTCGTAGACCAGTGTTTCTCAAAGTGTGGTCCGGGGATCACTGGTGGTCCGCAAGCTATCCCAAGTGGTCCACGAGCAGACGTGGTAAAATATAATATACATGAGTTGTTTGCCAAATAACTTGTAGTTAAATCCAAACAGTTCTGCAACACTGTCTGTGCAACTTGCTAGCGAACTTTCTATATTAGCTTACTTGCTAGCAAACTTTGCATCATCAGTCTAACTAGATGAATAGTTGACATTACATGCTGAACATTTTCGTATGGACATTCTGGGGGATGTTAATTTGTATGAGAGAAGCGTCAACTTCTGGGTATGTAGCATTGTGGCATAAAGCTTAGGTAGTTAGCTTGCTAACTCTGGCAGAAATCTCCAGTGTTCTTGTTCCATGTAGTTTCGTGTTGCAGCCACAGGGTTGCAGCAGCAGCACGTAGACTAGCCTACAGGAAAGCTGTTGCGTATGAACTCATTCGGAATATTTTGAAAATGTAACAGCTAGACCAACATGAAGGGAGATTTTATCTTAGTTTTTATTTCATGCAAAACATTTTAGTCTCGTCTTTTTTCATCAACAATAATGCATCTTAAGATAGTCTTAGTCAGTGTTTCAGGACATTACTGACGTCTCGTCATCGTCTCGTCTTAGTCATGAAAAAAAAGGTCGTTGACGAACATATTTCCTCTTGTCTCGTCTGACGAAATTAACACTAGTGCGACAGACGAAAGCATCCCTCCATCATCTCCATGGGATTTCTTGCCTAATCAACGCGGTTTTCCAGAGCAGTCCGCTCCCGCAATCAACTCGCTCCCAACAGTGTCAGTGGAGAATCTACAGCGACCAACAACGCAGCGAGAATCTGTCTCTTACATCTTGGACAACTTCGATGGAGCTGCTGAGAATGTCACATCACCATGTCAGACTGCGCCTGAACCGCCACAAGACCTTCATCCGAAGGTAAAGGTTCTCACAGCTGGTTCACCGCAGGAAGTTCTGCAGCATGCGCAAGACCCTCCTCCCGTCAAATTTGCGTTATTGAACGCACAATCTATCTGTAACAAGACTTTCATTTTAAACGACCGCTTCACGTCTCATCACCTGGACTTTTTGTTTATAACGGAGTCTTGGCTCAGCGGAAATGACGTCATTCCACTTGGTGAACTCTGCCCTCCTCACTGCAGCTTCATGAATTCCCCTAGGGCTACTGGTCGTGGAGGTGGTCTGGTCACTGTTTATAATAACAACTTTAAATGTAGAATTGTACAAATTGATATGTTCTCCACTTTTGAGGTACAGCTTGTAAAGATAAATGCCACGCTCCTCTGTGCATTAGTTTACCGACCACCAAAAATTAAGCTTAATTGTAATTTCATTCAAGAATTTGCTGATCTACTATCTTTTATGGCCTCTCGCTCTGACAATTTCATGATTTTAGGGGATTTTAACATTCACATCTGTTGCCCATCAAAACCTTTGGTTAAGGACTTTTTATGCCTTGTGGACTCTTTCAATCTTGTGCAATCTGTTATGGCCCCGACGCATCAGAAAGGCCACACATTAGACCTAGTATTGTCTTATGGTTTCAATGTTTCCAACTTAGAAATTATGGATGTTGGGGTCTCTGATCATTTTTTGATTTTATTTGAATCTATTTTGTTTGGTCCCCCTGTATCTCCCCCTAAGTCCTATTCCTTTGCCCGTTCTATTAATTCCACCACAGCCACAACATTCTCTAATACTTTCATCCTCTCTCACTCACCTACTATCTCTGTTGCTATTTCCACCTGCTCTGACATTGAAAAATGAGTCACTCTCTTTAATGCATCATGTCTTGAGACCTTAGACTGTGTTGCCCCACTAAAACAAAAGCGTGTCAAAACTATCACCACTCCATGGTTAAATGCCACGACCCGTTCTGTCAGAAAATCTTGCAGGAAAGCAGAGCGCAAATGGAAAAAAGAGAAGCTTCAGGTCTTCTATGACCTTTTCAGAGATTCTCTAAAGACCTACCAAAACTCTGTTAAGGCAGCAAAGGTTGAGTATTATGCTCAGCTTATCAACAATAATGCTCATAGGCCAAAAGTTTTATTTAATACCATTAACTCTATTATAAATCCTGCCTCTGCGTCATCTACTCTTGCCCCTTCAACAGAAATCTGTGAGAAGTTCCTCAAATTCTTCATCGATAAAATTGACAAAATAAAATCTCAAATCTCACCTCCAGATTCGGATCCCTCAGTGATAGAAATTTCACCTAGCTGCCTCCAACAGTTTCAGGCTATATCTTCCTCCCAGCTTTCTGAGGTTGTCTCCCATATGAAATCTACATCCTGCCACTTAGATGTTTTACCTGCACGCCTTTTTAAAGAAGTTTTTACCATCATCTGCCCTCTTGTATTGGCCATAATTAATCACTCACTAACCAATGGAGTGGTCCCCTCAGGTTTTAAACGTGCAATTGTGCAACCTTTACTTAAGAAACCTAACCTTGAGCCCAGTGACCTGAAGAATTATAGGCCTATTTCTAAATTACCTTTTCTGTCAAAGATACTAGAAAAGGTTGTCCTCTCTCAGGTTTCTTCTTATCTGAGTGAGTTCAATATATGTGATAAATTCCAATCAGGTTTTAGATCTCTGCACAGCACTGAATCGGCCTTGCTTAAAGTCCAAAACGACATTCTCTTAGCAGTTGATTCGACATTCTCTTTTGGTGCTTCTTGATCTGAGTGCAGCATTTGACACCATTGACCATAACATCCTATTAAAACGCTTGGAGGATGAAGTTGGTCTCCAGGGTTCTGTTCTGCAATGGTTCTCGTCTTATCTTAGTGATAGATCATTTTCAGTTAGTTTAGGCAATTTCTCCTCTTCCTCTGCCCTTATAAAGTGTGGTGTTCCTCAGGGTTCCATTTTGGGCCCTCTTTTATTCTCTCTTTATATGCTACCCCTTGGCTCAATTTTTAAAAAGTATAACATTCAGTATCACTGCTATGCAGATGACACTCAGTTTTACCTGCCTGTTAACACTAATGGCTTGTTCTTTGGAGAATATTTTTAACTGTCTCAGTGACATCAAATGCTGGATGGCAAGAACTTTTCTTCAACTGAACGAAAGTAAAACTGATATAATTATTTTTGGCCCTCCAAGTGATGTTTCTATCTTGAAAAATGCACTAGGACCTCTCTCTGCAAACTGCCACAGTGAAGTAAAGAATCTTGGGGTTTTCTTTGACTCCTCTTTAAATTTTAATAAGCAAATAAATAGTGTGGTCAAAGGCAGCTTTTTCCAGTTAAGAACCATTGCAAAACTGAAGCCCTTTTTGTCCTTCTCCGATCTTGAAACTCTTATACATGCCTTCATAACATCTAGACTAGATTATTGTAATTCATTATATGCAGGCCTGACCCGCTCCACTCTCAACAGACTTCAGCTAGTTCAAAATGCAGCAGCTAGATTATTAAGTGGCTCTAAGAAACGTGAGCATATAACTCCTGTGTTGGCTAAGCTGCACTGGTTACCTGTGGAGCACAGAGTTAAATTTAAAATTTTACTTTTTGTCTTCAAAGCCCTCAGTGGTTTGGCACCTAGTTACATAGGTGACCTACTAATTCCTTACAGCACTCCAAGATCACTTAGGTCTTCATCTCAGAATCTTCTCTATATCCCCAAAACACGCCTTAAGACTAAGGGTGATAGAGCCTTCTCTGTTGTTGCCCCCCAACTCTGGAATAGTCTACCTGTACATATTAAGTCCTCTCCAACCATTGACTGCTTTAAGTCTAACTTAGACTTTCATTTTCTCCCAAGCTTTTAATCTACCTTAATACCCCCCCCCCCCCGTGAACAATGAGACCTCACGGTCCAAACTCACAAAGGGGATGCGCGCTCTTTCAGGCAACCAAGGTACACGAAGACATTGACGAACCACAGACAAGTGCAAACTTTGTGCTAAGAGTGCTGGTTTATTTACAGTGTTCAAAAGTGATAAACAAAAACTTTGAAAAAAGGCTACAAACAAAAATCAACACGAGGGTTGCTCACACTTAAAGACTTAACTAAACAAAATAACCAATACAAAACTAATAGGGATTCAAAGAGTTAAATGTTCACAAACCAAACCAGACTCAGCCTCACAGCAAGCTGCTCTCCCTATGCCACTCTTCCTCGAATGACAGAAGCTCAGCCTTTTTATGGGCCTACCCATTAGAAACGTCACTCAAAATGGTGGGAGAGTAGTGCACAAAACAATTAACAAAATAAAGACATTAATCATAACAAAAATAAACTTGCCTTGATCCTAACAATTTTACCCTTATTTTACGCTATAAAAATATATATACTTTCTCTTTCCCTAAAACCAGTTCAAAACCCTAACCACAATTACAGACACGCCATCAAAACAAAAAAATACAAAAAGATTGCAACTTTGACAGTTCGGGTTTTCTCGGGGGACCATTGATGGCGGGACACACAACAGGGAAGTGAATGCAGTCAGTGTAGATGCTATGGCGTGGGAATACTGGTGCGTGTGGTGGAAATGTTTGGTGGAGCAAAACCAGCGGGTACCTCGCGGCTTGCGGAGATGTTGTAGATGAAGACTGGTGAGTACAGAAATATGTGTGACGCTATGTGACGGTGAAATATGAATGTGTTCAGAACGCGCTAAACCGGTATCGCGTGTAATGAACTTGCCAAGTGCCGTGTGCAGGTGTGTGCATGTGTGTCGGGAAATGTTTGTCAGTTATGTGTAGGGACAACGTCGGGAGCATTTGGGGAAAAGTTTAACTGGAGGGCAACTTTTCCACATTCCACACACACACTCTTTATTCTTTATTTTATTTTTGACCAATTTGTGTATTATTTCAATTATTTATTTATTTCCCCCCCATGTTATATTGTTGTTGTACCATTGTCATTGTTTTATGTTTGTTTGTAAGCACTTTGGTTCAACTCAGTTGTTTTTAAATGTGCTATAGAAATAAAGTTGACTTGACTTGACTTGACTATACATACATACATGCATGCATACATGCATGTATACATGCCAGACCTCATCTCATTGAGATGGTGTCTGGGAACTACACATTCATTTTCTCGTATTTGAGACGTGGTTTACGAATGTCCAGAGCTGTTTATTGGGGGCTACAAATGTCTATCAAATGCGTCTGTACGTAGCTCATAGCCGCTTTGGTGTGTTGCATAGACGTCGTCATCGTCTTGCTGTCCCCCCTCTGTCCTGTGATTGGTTTCTTTGTTGAGGTGAAAATCGGGTCCATGGAATCCAGTAGCAGCAAATAAAATCACGCACAAGGCAGCATTGGGGAACCCAGGCTATGATATACAATATGCTGGAGCTTTTTATACGTGTGTAATTTCTGCTACTTCTTTTCAAATAAAGTTCTTACTGTACGTTGTGAGCCATGCACTTTTTCTCCATTACCTCCCTCTAGTATTCATGCAAGTCTATAGATTATAACCTCTACCTTTGCAGCTGAAGAGGAACCAGTAGAATTAGCTTATAGGAAAATTGTCCTGTGAAGCACACATGTTCTCTGCAGACTAGGTTTGGGCTGAGTTTTGTAAACATGTTGATGCTGATGGGCCAGCACGTGTGACACACCTTCTAAACCAGAGAAAACCCAGAAACCCTCAAAACACACCATAGGGACCAAAGCAACCAATCATAGCAAAACAGAGCAAAGTGCTTTCCTTTTGAACATGCCGTTGTTGTGTCTGTGTGTCATTTCTGGGTGGTGCTGTCACCCTGGTGTGTCCTCTTTGGGGATTTGGCAGCCTGGTTGATGTTGTAGGAGGTGTGTGTGGGAGCTCAATATAGCACAATTAAAGTATCATTAACATCAACAAAGCCAGACACTGGACACTGTGAAATGGGAAATCTTGGCCCAGTGTGTTTGAGGCAGCATCACACAGAGGGCCCTCCCCTTCTCCATCACTGTCTGAAGCAACGCATATCTTATAAACCGGTACCATCCCTTATCAAAACTGTAATGGTATAGGGCCTATACATACCATACGTAGGTTCACACACTTAGCAACAGGCACAGGGGAAGGCACAGTTGTAGACAACTCAAAATATACAATAGAAGCAAAAGCAGGGACAAATGCAAAACCGACAAGGCAAGGGCAGCTTTCCACTGGCTGGAAATGTCAAGGGATCCAGACTATAGATATCAGAAAGCTAGATACCACATTGGGCTCCAGAATGTATGTAAATAGCGACGCCATCTTGGTGGGGGCAACAATCACTGAGCCAATGGAGAAGCATGTGACTGACTGGAAATCAGACAGGTGTCTCTGATTGCTGGCAAGTGTTCACCACAGTGACACCTGTTGCTTTCCGTTTTGTCTCCTGATTTGCCTTCTGACACATTTCTCACAACCCTACACTTCTGCTAGCATAGTAGGCTAAATCATTTCATCATCATGTGGACACCACAGTTCAGAGATGGGAAGTAACGAAGTAGGCCTAAAAATACTTCTTTAGCCTACTGTAGGCCTACTCAAGTAGATTTTCAGATATTTGTACTTTACTTTACTATTTATTTTTGAGGCGACTTTTTACTTTCTACTCCTTACATTTTACAAAACTGGCTCGTTACTTTAGTTTTAAATAATTTCAGTGGAGTTACCGTAATTTTTTTTTGCGTCATCAGTAGTGGATGAGAATATACGTTGCACTTGACGCACCACTACAAGATGGACAGATTTGGGCGGCATTCATTCGCAGCAAATCATTGCAGCTTGATGGCAGTAACGTTAACGTTAGCACGCAGTAGTATGTCTCAATTAAATTTAGTCAAAAATGCCCTCCTCCTCTCCTCGCCTTTGGTGCTTCCCTAACTTCTAGCTGCAGTGTAGCTTATATCCTTAGCAATAAGTAGCCTAAATGCAGCACTGGGTCTTGAACAGGGATGTGGTGGAGGCTAAATGCAAGTAAACACAGTTTACCCACCTCTGAAATTTCAGAAATAGCTTATCCACCACTTATTAAAGTTTATCCACCTCTGAAAAGAGTTTATTCACCAATTACAACTGTTAACATTTAATATAAGGGCAGTTCCAGCGTTATGGATGTGACAATTGGACTCGTATTGGTAAACAAAATGCCTTAGAGTGGGGGCAACATTAGTATCAGTGAATTAATTTGCATAACTTTTAATGCAACCTCTGTCCTCTGAATACTGAGAAATCCTCAAATTTCATATAATCAATTTCATCCTAAGAATACAAGGCATTTTATCAGCGTTATGGATGTGACATGAAATGGACACACTTTTGTGAGAGATTACAGGTTTTCTACAAACTGTGAATTTTGAATGAAACTGCCGAAACTATGATATATGTACCATGAAGGAGACTTGAATGAACACAAAAAGTGTGTTTTTGAAACTATGTGTCATTTTCGTAATGCATTATGTAGGAAAAACTGGCGTTATGGATGTGACGGTTTCACGTTATGGATGTGACGTGTCTGAACCAGTCCTCGACAAACTACATAAAACACATAATTAAGTAGTGAATTTTGATATGAAACAATTGAAATAGTAATCATGACAAACTAGCGATGAAATTATTGCTTCCTCAGTGCCCACTATGATCCACAGGAAGAATCAGGACAACAAGTCATTTAAAATATAAAAAAGAAATGAATTTTTTTATTTTACCGTCATCAATTTTGGTCAGTGATTCCCGGGTTACTGAAACACCAGGGAACATGAAACTTGGTGGCCACTCCCCTAAATAACTAGCCCTACCTGAACCGTTGCACCCAAGATGACAAAATATTTATGGTATGTTAGTCTCAAGAGCCCGCATAAACCTAACCCATACCCACTCATTTGTGATTTGCACACATAAAGTACATGTACGCGCACACGCACACACGCACATGCACACACACGCGCGCACACACACACACGCACACACGCACAGTCGCACACATACAGACAGGCAAGCACACACACACATAAACACATACAGACAAGCAAGCACACAAACACACACACATGCACAAACACCCACCCACATGAATGCAGACACATAAACACACACACACAGGCATGCATACGCATGTGGGCATGCAAACACACACGCACACGCACACACACACACACACACATAATAAACACACAAACACAGGAACGCATACGCACATGCACACACACAGACACAGACACACACACAGACACACACACACACACACACACACTCTTATAAACAAAAGCAAACTCACATATGCACACACTCATTTACATGCACATGAGTTGCAGGAGTAGGAGATGGAGACAAATTGACAAGCGTGATTTATTTTTGCGAAGAGAATATGCTGAACTGAGAGGCGGTCATATTTTGTACCGCTATGTGGTACATCTAGTTTATTGCTGCTGTGTTACTAAACTGTGTTAAGCAGACGTGAACGGCAGGCTGAACAGATCTGCAACAGAAGGAGGTTGTGTTTCTAAAATCAGTTGTGTTTCTAAAATCATATCAAGTGACCTTGAGGGCTGAAATGTGGTCAGTTCAGAGATGCTTGTTATCCGGCAGAAAGAAAAAACAATACTCGAGGCTCTGTAACTTTGTGCCAGTGCTTCCTAAGAAACTACATGATCTTAGTTATCTAAAGATGTCTAGCATTTGATGGTAGGCCAAAAGAACACACTGCCCTCTGAAGTAGGCAGTGCAATGTTGGGGGGGGGAGCCTAGAAATGGCCCAACAGGTTATGGGGAAGATTTAAAAAGAGAGATTGGCACTCTTGCACTCTATTAACATTTGTGTGGTCCAGGTACCGCTGTATAAAAAATGGTTGTCATTCACAAAACTACTTTTACTTTTATACTTTAAGTAAATTTACAAGCCGGTACTTTGTTACTTTTACTTGAGTAAAGAAGATAAATCAGTACTTCTACTTTTACCAGAGTATTTTTAACACAAGTATTACTTCTATACGGGAAGTGAGTACTTTTGCCATCTCTGCCACAGTATAGCCTATGTGCTCAGAGCTGGCCCTGTGGTCATGTGATCTTGTTCAATTGCCATAAGCCACAGCACACCCACAGTGCAGAGAGAGTCTAGCTTCCCTTACTTTACTCTGACACAGTATCCTGGAATCAACCAACCAAGATTGTGTCTGTGTGGGAATGCTTGTAGTTTATAAACAGAATAATGTGAAAGAAATACAGCATTATCTGTTCTGGAGAATAACTAGTTGATGGGGTTGTACAGCAGTCCATGCACTCGTTCCACAAGCTCTGTTCTCACAATCACTTTAAAAGACAAAGAAAAATAAACATTGTGTCACTAATCAGAGCTAAACCACACAGGCCTGTGTGTACCCGTTTGTGTGTGAGTGAGTATGTCTGTGTGAGTGTGTGTGTGTGTGTGTGTGTGTGTAGGGTTATGTGGACTTTGCAAGGTGGGGGGGGGGTAAAACGAAGGTCAAACAGTTGGCAAACTACACTACTGCACTACACTACTACGAGTGTTGAACTGCTCACGTTTGTTGGACTATTCATTGTGTGTGGGCTGTAAGTGTGTGTGTCTGTAAATATTCATGTAGATAAATCTACTTATCTGAGCATGAGCAAGCCAGCAATAAGTTAAGGAGTGGAATGTATGGAAGATGCACTCCAAGTTGTTATAATCCGTTATCACAGGATTTGATAAACACAAGTGTATTTCACTTTGCATTTATAATTAGCAGATGCTTTTACCCAAAGCAGATAAATTACATTAATGCTACATGGCTAAGGAACCCTTATACTACTATACTACCTGAGGATGGGAGTGCAGAAGCTTACAGAGGTTGTAAACTTTCACGTATGCCACCTAATAGAACTCGATGGACAATGCGGTATATCTACAATCCAGACACTTCTTCTCTAGCCTGGAAAATCCAGACCCTGGTAATCTAGAAAGATTAAGGGATCTGGCCACGAACAATGTAATGGCTCAACTCGAGGGGCGGCAACAAGCATGCATTTGAAAATCTCACTGCACGCAATTGGATAACACTAGACCAATGTTTACTCTGAATGATTCCGGACTTTGACGCAATTGAATAACACTATGATCAACATTTACTGACCTCCAACGTCGTCATCAGTTTAGCTTGCCTCGCCTATATCAGATACGCCGATTTGATTTGTTCCATGGGATGCAAGGGGTAAAAGTAACGTGCATCATTGCTCATTGCCAGAGTGTCTCGCAGAGACAATTCCATTGTCTTGCAAGAACTCTGGATTTCCAGGGTACTTCTTCTCTTGATAAAAACCACATTGAAATCAGGGGTAAGTCACCACAGTGAAACCTGTTGTACTCTACAGAGTGGAGCTTCCTGATTGGTCTCCTGATTTGCCTTCTGGCACATTACTCACAACCCTACATACAACCCCAAAACAGAAGCCCCCCAAAAAAGTTAGGATGTTGTGTAAAATGGAAATAAAAACAAAATGTGATAATATACAAGTCTCGTAAACCCATATTTAGCAGACAAAAGGATAGACAACATATCTAATGTTGAAAATGAAAATGTTGACTATTTCATGGAAAATATATGTTACTTTTACTATTATACTATTTAAATATGTGCAGAATTCATTTTGCCATTGTTTTCCTGAAATATTCAAGGTCTTCCCTGGAATAGATATTGCCTGGATGGCAGTATGTTGCTCAAAACCTGTATACATCATTCAGAATTGATTTCACTTTGCCAAATGTGCAAGATGCCCATGCTTAAGGCACTAATGCTCCTCCACACCGTCATAGATATTGGGTTTGGAACTGAGCACTAAAACAAGTTGAATAGATTGGATACTAGGCCCTCTCCTCTTTAGCCCATGATGAGTCAATAAGTTCCAAAAAGAATGGCAAATTCTGATCGGTCTAACCACAGGACCTTTTTCCATGCTACCTCAGTCCATTTTAAACAAGCTCAGGCCTAGATAATATGGTGGTAGCCTATTTTCTGTATCATGTCCCAATACAATTTTGGCTGTTAGAATTTTGGCTGCAGTTTCTGAAGTGAGTATCAAACTGTAGGCTATAGACAAATGGTTATCAGGGGTTTTCCTATACAATGACAGGTCTGGAACCAGTTCTAGTAAACAGGCTAGACGTGGCCTACATGTAGACCAACTGCACCCTGAGAGGCCATGCAGCCGTGGACCTATAATTATAGTTTTCATAAAAAAAATAAATAAAAAAAAAACAGTAGGCTACATTCAAATAGCTGTAGACAGGTTACGTAGCTACGCACGCGCTAATGCTACGTCACCAGGCGGAACCCAACTCGCCCCAACATAAACAAAGCAGGCCTCCTGCTTACGAGTGGTCAAATAGTTTCATTCATCCCAAATTTTCTTAGATTGATTATGCGTATGGATGTGAGGTAGGGTCGCCTAACTAATGTTTCTGACTGTTTTAAAACTACTAAGTCTACACCTAATTAGAATAGTTGAATGAGACAGTCCTGTAGCCGCCCTATAGCGGAAGTAATGGACATTGGTGCTAGCTATTGTTGATGGCTAGCCTGTTATCTTATTTATTTGTTTGTGTCCTTTTTATTTTACAAAATAGGCTGGTTATAAAAGTGCGTTACATAGGCATATTACTGTAACATTAGCCTATTCATAAAGTAGCTTCTAGCAAGCTTGAGTACATTTGGCTAATGTGACGTTAGCTGGTTGACATGTGATACCATGTTTGATTAGAATCTTAAATATTAATGGTGTTAAATATTAACACCAAGGCACACTGACTTGGTTACTGATTATAAAGGAAAGTTAATTAACAGCAGAGACTATCAACCTTTTCAGGTTGATTTAAGGTAGACTTAAGGTCAAACCAAACCCACCTAGGCTTGGTTACTGATTCTAAAGTGGCGTTATGTCACACACAATATTAGCTTCTATAGGCTATAAAACATAACATGGGTGTTCATCCTTATGAACACGTCACTTTGCCTCACGGCACACCACTGTATGCTAGATGCAATCCGAGTTGTTATGATTCATTATCACAGGATTTGATAAGCACAGTATCTCTTTGCAGTAGGTCAGAGGCGTTCCCTCAAGTCTGCTATGTGTGCAACATGTCATGTCACGTTATGATCTTTTACTGTCTATGGTTATAACTGCTAGAAGTGAAAGTATAACTGCACCTCCAAGAAGAAGTGAAAGTACTGTAGAAGTAAAAGGCCAACACTTCTCATTAGACCACTTTCAGACAAGCAGGTTGTTGGTCGGAGACACCGCATCGTCAGAATTTGCAGAATATAGGCTTCCAATAAGAAATCCTTGTTGACAACTTCTCTAGATCAACATTTACAAAGCATTTCATTTGCAATTAAATGTATTTAATTAGTCCATTCTGAAATGGAGAAAGAAGGGTATAGGTGGAGTGAGGGGTAGATAGTGGGAGTGGTCCTAGGCAACCATATGCCTATATGTTTGATTGGCCCACTGAACCTGCTTTACATAATAAAAAAAAGTAGAAGTGCTGTTACCCGTATTAACTATTTTACACTTTCCACCACAACATAAAAAATGGAAAGTAACTTTATTAAAAACATACTTTTTTACTTTTACTTGAGTACATTTTTAAGGGAGTAATTATACTTTTACTTGAGTATAGATTTTCAGTACTCTACCCACCACTGCTTACAACCACATTTTTAGCATGCTTTTACAATGTGACCAATTTGATATTGAAGCTATTTTTTTCCCCTTTTGTTTAACAGACTCCATTTAATAGGTCTCCTATTTTTCCTGTTTGAGCCAGGTGAGCAGGCCATTTCAAATATCAGCAAAGCGAAAGAGATTGCATTGTTTTATGTGCCTACTCAGTGGTGAAATGCTGACTAGTCTGTTCTTGTCTTTTGCAGTCACCATGGAAGTGTCTGTGGTGGGATATGTGGGAGGTGACGTTGTTCTGCCATGTTCACACAGTGGCCCAAATGTCAGTGTTACTTTATCCGACCGGGACATGACATTTCTGTGGGATTTTAAAGATAGCAGGAATGTATACAAGTTGATTGATGGGAAACCTGTCTTGTCTGACCAAGACAAACAATTCAGAAACAGGACAACTCCCTCAGCTCCCGAGAAAGGCGACTTCTCTGTCACATTGACAAAGCTGAGTGAGCGAGACGGTGGGAGATACACATGCTCTGTTCCTCCTGTTGCAACAGACTTTCACATTCAACATGTACTGCTAAATGTCACAGGTTTGTTGTTAATTCTTTTTGGATGTGAGTCCTGTTTTCTTGCAAAATACCACAATATTTATATTTCTCTCTCAAAAAAAGTAAAATCTTCTCCACACACATTTAGGTGTAACAGTACAGAAAAATCATGGTTTCATGTGTACCTCGGTTCAGTTAACTTTTAGTACAGTAAGCCTGTAGGTACTTCTACCCTACAATTCACTGACAATATTTTTGATGCACAATGGGAATAGTATTTTGAAATGGGGTCAAATGTTTTTGATGTTAATTGACTAAACTGACATCCACTGGTCCACTACTTAATATGTTTGTGTGGTTACTTGAATTTGAAACATAGTCTGCAAGCAAAAAAGCCTACTGTTGATTACTTTTAAAGACTACATTTGGTACATTCGGTACACATCTATATTGAACCGTACCTAATGTCCTCTACCTAAACGGTTCAGTACGAATACGTGTACCTTTACACTGTTAACACTCACTCACTCACACACACACACACACACACACACACACACACACACACACACATTTGGTTGTTTATGTGTTCACTCACATTCAACCTTAATAAACTATCAGTTACCGTTAGTTACTTATATACAGTTACACTACAGTGTAGTTACTTTGTCCAAATACAGAGATATGCTAACATGTTTTATCTTTTTCCGGAGCAGCAAAACGGACACCAGAGCCCAAGAAAGACCCTGGCAACAGCAGCATCAACATAGGTCCACAGAAAACTCTTTTCTTAATGATTGTAATGTTGATTACGATCCTGTCTGTGTGAAGTTTTATCAGTCTTGTCCTATCTAACTTATCTTCACATGAGTGAATCAGTAATGATTTCCATAATGCAATGAAGTAAAGAAAAAATGTTGTCTCACTAACAGCTGCCTGCTGCTCGAATTGAACCATCTTACATTTCCCCAACTGCCCAAACTGGTATCATGCTCTATAATCATATATACACACACACACACATAGACAGCATAGTTTTGTGGCAGGAGCCACAAATATTGTGACTTTGAATTTGTTTTGCACTTGTTTTGTTGTGTTTGCTTCATTCTTGGAATATTATTTTCTTATTGTGTGGAGTTTGTTCTGTTACCATTGCAGTGGTTTTATGTGTACTTATCTGTGTCCCTCTACATGAATCTACATTTCACCATCACTCAGACTCTGAATGACCATTTCATTTCTGACATAATCAGATATTAATCATTGCCTTAGGTACAGTTAAGCCTTAATGACTAAATTGTTAAATGTGTGGTCAGGTCATACAGCTCTTCATTTATGACATTCAGAACAGTAATATTATAACATGCTTGAACAAAAATGTTTAAGGATACAGTTATTATTGGAAATCTGTGATGAGTAAAGAATTGAGTTGTGAGAAAATGAAGTTAAAAGGACATTGTTGTCTTACCATGTAGCACTAGTTAAACATACCCCTTCTTGCTGTTTGTTTTCCCAACTGAGCAAACAGGTCTGGTGTCTCTGGAAGTATTCACACACACAGTGGCCTGTATGAGTGAAGGTCAAATGTTAGTTTGGGTGTTGGAAAATAATTCAGCTTTGATATTGTTACATTCAGTAGGATGTATTTTTTGAAGTTTATATTTTTGAAGTATTTCTATGTATATTTTGAAGTATTTATATATATATATACATTTTCTTCCATGTAGCTTACATTTGCAGTGCCTTATGCTAGTATGCCTAAAATAAACTGTTGGAAGTGAAGCTTACTGGATTGTCATTCACCGGCTTTTTATTTAATTTTTTATTCCTGTGCCGTCCTCCTATCTAGTTCTGAAGATGCACACACTGGCACAAAGTACACTTGAGCTACACGTAGACGTGGAGGTGAGGGAAACGTATACATTAGGACATAATCCAAACTCCCTGTGTGTAAACATACATGGACACTTTTGCTTTTGTCGCTTTTGTCCAAAGTGACTTCCAGAATAAGAACCTTACAATACTTAAAATGAACAGTAAACAAATATGGTTAAAATATGGTAAGAGAATTGTGTGGTAGGAGCAGGCTTCATTCAGTTTCTTATTTATTTTTGAGAGTGCTTGGCCAAACCTATAAGTAATACCAAAGAAGAAAAGGCCACACTTTGCATACAAACATGTTTATTGCAATAAACACGTTTGTATGCAAAGTGCGGCCTTTTCTGATCTCATGCTTGTGGTTAAAGTTACACCTGTAAGGCAACACACCAATAGGCCGGTGTGTTTTGTTGTTGGCCTGCTAGAAATAGGCTGCCTGCTTGTTATTGTTTGAATCAGCTCTCTTTGTTCTTCAACCTGTGTTATTTTGTTATGACCAGTCAGCACTTCTCAAGATATAAAAAAACTAAGTAGTTTCACAACTCTGATTCAAACTGATTGCTGCTGGTATCAAGCATGTTCACAGGAATGATATGGCAGCATCACAGTGAAAAGAGATTTAAACACAAAATAATAGATACAACCAGCAAGTAACAGCCATGTTCCACAGGTGATGGTGATACCCGCAGGGCGATCGTGAGGCACAACTTGACTACGATCACAGCTTATGTAGGCCTGCTTGTTGGTAAGTGTTAACTTCCTGGTTTCCTCTGATGACTGAGAACACACTAAATGCAGAAGAAGAGATGAGAGGAGGAAACCACACATGAGGCCGTGAGACGTAAGAAAGTCTAGGCAGTCAGTTGATGTTGCTGAGGAGTATTTTCAGACTAAAAATGTATTGAAAGGTAACATATGGCTAGGCCTGAAGTTTTCAATGATCAATTAACATGAAAACGTTGCCTGGTGTCCCTTTAAGGATGGAAGCAATTTGTTTAGAAATTAAGGTACGATCAGTGCATTCAGCTGTGTCATTGTACTGTAGTTATTGGAAACTGAAGAGACATTTCCAAGAAGTGTCAGACCTAGAAAAACAAAAACAACATCAATCAATCATGATTCCAAATATGTAATAAGCATCTTAGTCCCCTCATTTATCTTTAAAGATACACACCATAACTGTGACATTTGATAAAAGACAATCGAACACAAGCCACAACCAGGATTATCAGCATTTATGCTCAGTTCAGTGCCAGCAGGACATTGGATTCCCATAGCATGGTTTCAAGCATGTGTCTGTGTAGTCTATCAAGTGAAGGGTTGTGACAACTGTGGCTAACATGCCATGTAGGTCTGCACTTCATGCAGTGCATAATACAAAGATGCATTGTTTTAAGCCCACCTTGCATCACATTCAGCTAGGTCTGCGCAGCCCTGACAGTCAAATGAGCCTAATGTCATGTGCTTGTGCCATGTGGTCTTGTTCATGTGTATTCAGGTAAGAAGATGGACTCTTACATAGAAATTTTGGTACCAAAATTGAGCACCAAGGACCATAAAATCAGCAGTCAATTTTAAGCTTCTTTGCAAAAAATACTGACCATTAAAATTAATGGAAGTAATCAACTTTTTCTCCAGTTCTAAATAATACAAGATCATCAACAGCATGCAGGAAAACTTTGCAGTCCACCTGTTGACGTGGGATATAGTACCACCTGGTGGTTTTAAAATTGAGAAATAACTGAAAACCTGACTTACTACACTTACACTATAGTCAAGAGCACAAGTGGCCTATGGCAGAGGTTCTTAACTGGCCTGGCTTTGGGGCTCACAATTTCCATGTCATTTAAGTAAGTACATATACTCTTTTGATTCCGTGAGGGAAATTTAGTAATTTAGGAAATTTAGTTGCGACCAATACATTTTTTAGTGTTCAAGCAGATACGGTGAGCTACATAATACACGCAAAGTAAGTGCCTGTAGACCTACTTGTTTGGAACATGCTCATGTTTGGCATTACATTTGTGAAGTCTTCAACTCCTGATGTCACCTCTCAAAGTACTCGATAGGTTTGTCTGTGGCAGGGGTGCGTAGTTTCCATGTGGCACACCACACACTGGGGTTTCTGTCCCATTTTGTCTTTTTTATTTTAAAGGCCCCCCTATTCAACCTTTTCAACTTAATAAAACAGTTTAGAAATCATTGTGATGGTTAAATGACCTGTTGTGGCGAGAATGGCAGCTAACCCTGCTCCTGCTACCGTCTCCTATAGCGGAAAACCAGCCTTGCAAGATCTGCACTAGCGTCCCGGCAGTGTCTGAATCAGGAAGTCCTGTGAGAAGCGAAAACAAGCGAGAAACACAAAATGCTTAAAATTCTCTGGACGTACACAAATTCCCCTCAAGCACCGATTAGCCATGCTAATAGATGTTTATCGTAGCAGAACTAGCGAAACTAACAAAAAGACAATTGTGAAATACAGTGGGTCCCAGTTAAAAATTGACACTTCATTCACGATCAAGGTGATTCACGCAGCTGGGTGAAATGTAAGTACAACTGCAGCCGCTTGGGGGCAGCATAGTCTGCTGTGGCGTTTCACGGTCGAACCGGACGGCGCATTCGACAGCAAGGGCTGTGATTGGCCGAGTTTTCAGTGCGTTTCTCTGTGTTTTTAGCAGCCCCTGCAACATGCTAGTCCACTGTAGCCTAAGCTTTGTACATAATGTTAAACATAGTTTTGGATTCAGTGGCAAGATTTCTTGATTGTACAGTGCCTGTCTCTCAGTAATGTTTTAAAATGAGAGCTTCGTCAGCTGGCAGTAGGCTACTTTGTCGGTAGTCATGAGAAGTTCGCTTGCTAACAGAACATAAATATGCTGCCCAGAAACCTTGTGTTTTTTTTACTACACTAACGAGGTTGAAATATAGCCTTTGCCTACAGAATCTCCTTAACAGTAATGTTAACAAAATGACAGCATTCATATGACAAAGGAAAACGAATTCGGTCACTCAAGACTGTGCCACAGCCAGGGGTTCAAGGGCATGCAGATTAGCTTCGGCATGTTAGCATACGCCATTTTCAAATATGGCGCTGCATGGAGCATTTGGAACCAGCTCCATGCACGGAGAGAATGTCTAATAAGGGGAGAACTGCCACTCTCGGAAAACTTCCGGTTTCTGAACTGGTTGCAGTTCCTTCTGTGGTTCCACATGAGGGCAATCGTCCACGAGTGCAGAATGCATGGAGGTCTATGGCGCTGTACCCCTCAAAATCCACTTTTCTCGGGATATAATTTTTTTCAAGTAATTTGAGTATTGTATTCGAAAGGGGAGGCAAAGTATTATATTTTTTAAAGTCACTTAATTGTTCTAAAAAGCCTTTAAAATGTGTCAATGACGTCATCCATTAGCACAATGCTAGCGTGTTATGTGCATCAACGACCCAACCTGTAAGAAATCAAAAGGACATAAGTACTCGTTCATTCAACTTTTGACCTATAACCCATGTTGAAGTTATACAAACTACAATCAAATCTGAGATTTGTCAACGACAATCAGGTGAAAGAGACAAATTTAGCCGTCTAGCTTCATTGACTCCCATTCATTCCCCCCCCCCCCCCCCCCCCCATTTATCCATACATTTTTACAAGTCTGTGTGTGGGGACTAAGGTTACCTTAGGTATTATTAGTGCGCTTGCTAAAGCAGGCACTCTATTGTTCTTCTTAAATTCCCTATTGTCTTCTTATTCCTGTTCACCTGCTTTTTTTTGCAAGCTGTTGCTCCTAGTGCTTTTCAGATATCAACACCATTCCTACTCTAAAACATCCAACCAGGACCGGTGTGTCCTGCTTGCAAAGATGGCATCACTAACCAGGATTGCTAGGTGATGTGTACGCTGGCGAGACACGCCGCTCTGTCTGGCATCTTGTTTTTGTTTTATTTTAGAAGCTAACATTAACGTTGAAGAACTCTGATGACAGCGATCTCACAAAACATCAAACTGTCACTGTCTTAGCCCACTGAGCTGATCTGCAGGATCGTCCACGACTGTTTTGTGCTTCCAGCGCTCTCCAGACTGCCAGTAATGTTACTCCTCCAGGTTGGTCTGTCATAGGCCAAAGACACAGCTGTGCGCCATCATCATTGCCTTTGGACATCACATCAGCCGGTTAGATGCAACCAATTGGACTATGTTGACATAAAATAATTTTTTTATTTTTTTTTTTTATTTTATCATTTGTTAATTTTGTTTGTTGTCTGTCTTGTATGTCTGGTGTCAGGGTACGCTGGCGACTATGCCGCTCCGTCTGGCATCTTTTGTTATGTGTCAAAGCCTTGTTGCCTATGTGGAGCGTTTTGGGTTGCACTCTGTGCATGTTAAATGCGCTATACAAATAAAATTGACTTGACTTTACTTGTTTGATTTTTTATTATTTTTGTAATTTAATGTTGTGGACTGTGCTGTTTTTGCATTTGTCTGGATTGATAACATCATATAGGCGTTACTTTCAGTGATTTTCTACCTGATACTAATGTACGCCTAAAGTGTTTGCCAGTCAACGTCCATTGAGTCTTGGCTGACTGATCTGTCGCTGACGTGAGCGGTAACATTGATGTCAAAGTACTGACGTGAAGAACTGCTGATACAAAACCTGCCAGCACCATGGTCACTGATGTGACAGCTGTCAGCGTCATGGTCGGTACAAAAAAGACCGGCCACTTAGCCTACCACAACCAGCTGGCCACTGAGCTGCTGTTACCATGCTAAATTTAACCTACTGCTGGCTGCCTTAAACCTTTAATGCATAACCTGGGTCAAAAGTGACCCGGATGACTTAAAATGTTGAATATTTTTGCGAAATATTTATTTCATCATCCAGTATTCCATGAATTCCTCAATTATTGTTTTTAACCATTACATATTTTTACTTTAATTTTTCCATTCTTTATTTTTAGAAAAAGTTGTTTATGTATCACTACCCCTTTAATTTCCTATGGTTATTCATGCATACATGTGTTTATATTTGCAATATTTTAGGAATTTATTTATTTCATCAGTCAATATTACAGATATAAATGTAATATCTTGTTTTTGATGATTACAAATCATAATTTTTAACTTTTTCCTTTTTTACATTAACAACACAGTTTTTTCATTACTTCGTCCAGTTTTCAGACATGGGTCAAAAATTACCCGCATTCATTTCCTATGGTTTTTCATACTAGGCTGCGTATTCCTTTGCTATATCTAGTGAAATAATGTATATCATTGAATATTGCAGTTCATTTTGCAGTTGTTCAGTAAATCTTTGGTTCTTTGTGAATCTTTGATTACTTCAAATAATTACAAATATATTTTTTTCTATTACTAAATCAAGTTTACAGACATATGTCAAATGTGACACCTTTGTGCACTTTTGATTAGAAGCAAAAACAAGATATATTAAAACAATTACTTTGATAAAAGTATTAGGTTGTAATTGTTTTAAACAAAATAACAACACATACTATAGTTGAAATATGTGGAATGCACATATATCATATCTTACTTTGTCACACATGACATCACTAATAACCAATCACACATATTGAGATATACTATATCTGAAGTATAGAGAACTGTGGTGAATGTGTCCAAATAAACTGAAGCTGATTAAGTAAAACACATGGGTACAATAAATGGCCATTTCAGCACTACATGACACTTGCAAATTACCATTACATGTTCGCCCTTGTACACAGCCTTAGTGCATTGGAAACACAGCTTCCAACTTTTAGTATTCTTGGTTTTTGTGCAGCTCTAGCTCCTCTTCTACTTCACTTGTCCTTCCTCTCTGATGCCCTTTTGTGGCTCTGTTTGGTTTCCCTTTTCTACATATTTTAATTGTAAGTACTGGGTGAATCTCAATATCCCTCCCTCAGCCCTGAACCCTCAAAGACTTATCTGCCATCAGGCCAAACGTGAAATTGATTAATGTCAGTTCTGTTTTTGAGGGTTCACAACTTAGGTGGTCTTGGGATTCAGCCTATATGTGTTAGGAAGAAGGAAGTGACCTCTACACTGCTTATCCTGTGTGGCATGACAAGCTCATTGCTTATTATCAGGGTATTGTGCAGTTAGTATATGCATTAAGTGCATCCAGTGCATTGGACAAAAGCACTATGGACACATGGGCCATCTCTATCCCTGCTTTCATTAGTATGTCTACACATCTATGCAGAGAACATAAATATTTCTCATGGTTCCCTGGTCCAGAGTGCTGCATTTTGTCACCCTTCAATACCAAAAGCAGTTTAACTGATCAGCATCCTGATTGTATCGGTGGAGTTACTATGGATGTTCAAAATGGAACTAGGTGAAGTATTCTCATGACACATATGAAGAAGTGCATGCATGAAGGGCACGTCTGACCTCCAGAGCTATATGGATATGACAAGATGTGGGACAAAGAAACCACAGTCACAATGTGATATCAGACATGATGGTCAAGAGAAAAGGAAGAGATCTGACCAGCTACCAATGACACTAAAAGTAATAAACTGACCTATGTGCAAGGAACAAAAACATGGTGGTCATTTGTGTGGGGCATGTAAGACATGAAATATCAGATGGTGGGGTGCCCATGTGATAGATAATTATTTCCTATTCCCAAGTGAATTAACTACACTTTTGGTGACGTTCAGCTCACCATACTATAGACATAGTACAGTCAAACATAAGTGCTATTAGTTATCTGTGTTTTTAACGTGTGACAAATTGAGAAATAAACTTGTGATATATTGCTATTTGGATTAAAACACTATAGTAAGTCTAAGAACATTATTCTAAGATTATTGTTTTAACAAAACATGTTGTTAGTTTATTAGTTTATTTTTATTAAAAACAAAACAAACTTGAATGCATGGGTCTTTTTGGCCCACACACATAAACTTGATGTAGTAATAGAAAAGCTATGTTTGTTCAGAAAATAAGACAGGAAAAGTAAAAATAACTATATGTAGCAATCAAAAAATCTTTATCTTGATAAATACAAGCAATATTGAATGATAAAATAAATCACTTTCAATAAATATAGCTAAGGACCCATTGACCCATGTCTGAAAACTGGAAGTAATGAAGCAAAAACCTTGTTTGTTCATAATGTTAAAGAGGAAAAATATAAAATATGATTTGCAGTGATCACAAACAAGTTATTTAATGGATAGCTGACATATTGAAGGATAAAATACATATATTTGTTAAAATATTGCAAATAAAAAGACAACTATGCATGAGTTACCATAGGAAATGAGTGTGGGTCATTTTTGACCCATTTTACACATTAGAAGGGGTAAGCCTAGCTTGCGCATTAAAGGGTTAAAGGTGCCATGTGTAAGAATTGAGTATCTTGCCGATGAGAGCAGCTGATAAAAAGAAATAAGACACAGTTAAAATGGCAATGGAGCAACACTTTATAGGCAAACACAATGTGATTTTTGAAAGAGCATAGCCAACAAGAGGGGGAGAGTTCAGAAGCCTTCATTACCGAAGTGCATAAGTTAGCAGAACATTGTAGCTTTGGCTTGCTAAAGGATGAACTTATAAGGGACCGAATTGTAGTTGGGATAAAGGACAGAAAATTATCCAAAAAGCTGCAAATGGACTCAGAATTGACCCTTGCAAAGGCAATACAACAGTGAGACAGAGTGAGACTGTTAAGAAACAACAGACAATACTACACAGAGCAGCGGGAGTTGACTCTAAAACAAATGTGGACACCATTATTAACTGAGAATGCATAATAAAAGCGCTACGCGCAAATTGAAAAGGAGGCGCTGGCGGTAACGTGGGCGTGTGAATGACTAACATCTTACCTGCAAGGACTGCACTTCACTCTTCAGACTGACCATAAGCCCTGGGTCCCTCTGTTGAGCACCAGAGATTTAGATGACCTCCCTCCTAGAGTTTTAAGATTTCAACTGAGACACCTCAGGTATGATTACGACATTGTTCACGTGCCAGGCAAGAACCTCATCACTGCCGATACATTGTCCAGAGCTCCACTGAGTGACACTCCATCTGCTGTAGACCTACAGTTTGAAAAAGAGGTCCAGGTGTTTGTGGATGCTGTTGTGTCTTCACTTCCTGCTACGGACACAAGGCCGGCAGAAATTAAGAAAGTACAACAAACTGATGAGACGTGCAAAACGGTGGCACTCTACTGTCAAACAGCATAGCCACAGAGAGACAGATTGAGTTCAGGGATTGCACCCTACTGGCAAGTCAGAGCAGAGCTGTATCTCGCTGGAGACCTTCTGATGAAAGGTGAGAGGATAGTCATCCCTCAGACACTCAGAGGGGAAATAATGCACAAACTCCATGAAGGTCACCAAGGGATCTCCAAATGCCGTGCCACAGCTCAAGCATCTGTATGGTGGCCAGGTATCTCTGCACAAATTCGAGAGACAGTAGACAGATGTGAAATGTGTCAGAGATATAGAACGCAGTACAAGGAGCCCCTCATACAGTCCCAAGTCTTTGACAGGCCCTGGTAAAAGGTTGGAATGGACCTGTTTGTGTGGGCAAACAAGACCTACCTGCTCATCATTGATTACTTCTCACGATATTGAGGTGGCTGAGCTCAGGGTCACATCATTTGAGGCTACTGTTCGTGCTGTGAAGGAGGCTTTTGCACATCATGGATATCCAGAGACAGTTGTATCCGACAACGGGCCACAGTTCTCTTCAGAGACATTCAGAACATTTGCAAAAGAGAGCTGCTTTGCGCACATCACCAGCAGCCCTCGCTACACTACAATCTTCGCCACCGGTTCAGAACACTTCAAGAGCTCACCTCAGGACAGAAGGTGTGGATCACCACAGAGAAAGCTCCTGGGACTGTTCAAGGGACTGCGAACATGCCAAGGTCATACTTGGTAGAAACTGACAAGGGCATTCTAAGGAGAAACAGAATCCACCTGAGAACCACTGGGAACTCCCCTGAAGCCTTTCACAAAGTGGTTGTATGCACATCCCACCTCACTGAGGCCAGGTTCAGGACAAAAAAGGCTTATCAAAGAAAAGAAGAGTAGCTGTCAACTCCTCTGAAGCCACCACCAAGTCAGGCAGAGTTTCCAAGGCTCCTGAGACACTTGATTTATAATGGAATAAATAATAAATAAATGAATGTAAAGAATGTGGATGTTTTAGTTTACTACACATTAATTGGTAAAGAAAAGAGTTCCAGAGAAATGTGTTGTGATAAAAAGGTTAGCATAAGAATGTTTAGAACTGGATGAGTTGATGTCAGGAAAGAAATAAAAAAATATTTGATAAAAGAAAATGTTTGAAATGAGTTAAGGGTATAAAAGATAAAAGAATACAGACTTGTTCTAAAAAGAAGGTGTAGCGGTAGACTACATTACCCATAAGTCTATGCATTGATGTAGGCATTAAGTTTCGGTTTCACTAGTAAAGGAGTTAACGTGCTATTACTTCGCCGTCCAGTCTCATCATTATACATTACTTTCACTTTCACGTCATCCACTTAAACTTTCCTACTTGCTAGATTTGACCAATCTTTCATAGCTTACGTGCACATGTAGCTTGAGTAGAACTACTGATCTTCAGTAGTTATATATATAGAGCTAATATATATATATATATATTAAGGGCCAGGCATGGCCTACTGGTTAGCGCTTCAGACTTGTAACTGGAGGGTTGCCGGTTCGAACCCCGACCAGTAAGCACGGCTGAAGTGCCCTTGAGCAAGGCACCTACTGTAACCCCTCACTGCTCCCTAAGCGCCGCTGTTGTTGCAGGCAACTCACTGCGCCGGGATTAGAGTGTGCTTCACCTCACTGTGTGCTGAGTGTGTTTCACTAATTCACAGATTGGGATAAATGCAGAGACCAAATTTCCCTCACAGGATCAAAAGAGTATATATACTTATACTTATATACTTCACCAGATGAAGTGAAAGTTTGATAAACGGATATCACAGCGTTCGCTATCTGCGGTTTGTCCATGGCAATGATAACGCTCGCAAATGTACGTATACGCTTGAATTTCCCCTGGGGATCAATAAAGTATCTATCTATCTATCTATCTATCTATCTATCTGTATAGGCCTACATCTGGCCCAGAATGTGATAATCTGCAAATCTCTTAAACTCATATTTAGTTGCAAAACGGACACAGACAACATATCAAATGTTGAAAATGACACTTCATTCAATTCAATTTCACTATTTCATGGAAAATAAATGTTAATTTGAATTTGAATTGGATCCCTGGAACATGTTTCAAAAAAAGTTGGGATGTGAGTAACACAATGCTGAAAAAGTTATGTATAAAGAAAACTAAAGGAGGAACTAGAGTAACTGGCAACACGATTGGGTATGAAAGAGCATCCCAGAGAGGCAGGGTTTCTTAGAAGTAGAGGTATTCATTACTCTGTGTAAACCTTTGTGTATAAATTAGGACGTAATATTATTAAAACATTCAGAGAATCCAGAGAAATCTTTGCAAACAATTAAGGGAAAGAAATTGGATGGTCGTGGTCTTTTGGACCTCAGATGGCACTGCATCAACAGCAGACCTGTTTCCAGACCTGTAATTGTATGGGCTCAGGAAACCTCTGATTACCATTGTCTATGTGTACAGTTTGATACTCAATTCAAAAACTGCAGCCAAAATTGTAACAGCCAAAATTATACTTAGACATGATACAGAAAATACCACTGTCTTATCTGAGCCTAAAATGGACTGAGGTAACCAGGGGCGAGCCAGAATAATGGGGGGCACAATCAGGGAAGTTGCAATTATTTTCTGACAGGGGGTGTGGGTCATGTTAGAGGGGTTCAGGGTGTTTTCCCCCCTGAAAATGTTGAAATTCTGGCGGCTAAACATACCATTTCAATGCAGTTCGGGAGGGACAGAAATACCTTAACAGACCAAGCAGCAACCCTCCTTTTAATATCAAAGCATCAAATCTATCATCTTACTGCCATAATATGTTACTACTAATAATATATTTTGTATTACCATTATGGCAAGCAATACCTCATTTGTAAGTTGCTATTTGACTTATTCACCTGGGGGCCAGAATGAGGCTACAGGGTACACTTGCCATTACACCTCAGTCCAGCAGATGGTGGTGGTAATGCACTCAGTTTGCAAACAAAAAACTCACTGAAGAGGAAGAACAGGCCAGCAAACCCATAGATATTAGAAAGCAGAGATTTCAAATGAACGAGGGAACATGTCACAATGCAACACGCTGTTTTCCCTTGATGAAAGTGAAATTGAGTTTACTTTGGCCAAAATTTTCAGAAATAATCGTTTTCAGTGATAAAACCTCATTAATTAATATGCATTTTCCATATGGAGTCTTAAAAGCCATGTCTCCTTCTATCCACAGCGTTTTTGTTACAAACATAAGCCAAATCTAAGCGTGCTCAGATGACGTGATAGACGAGGCGCTGTTGCTCACATCATCGTAAAGCCCGATTTGATTGGTCTGCCAGATCTAGGGCGAGCATAGTTGCTCCACAACAGAGCAATGCCAGACTGAACTTTCCGACCAAATGTTGTGGGTGGGACTAAGTTTGGCTGGCACCCAGGCTAATATTTTCCATATAATAGTCAGAATTTTCATTTTCAACATTAGATATGTTGTCTATGTCCTTTTTGCTGCTAAATATAGGTTTAGAGACTTATTATCATATTCAGCTTTTATTTGCATTTTACACAGCGTCCCAACTTTTTCTGATTTGGGGTTGTTGTTACAATTGTGATCTCAGTGATTAAAGGAGGACTAAAGGAGCAACTATTTCAACTTAATAAACCCGTTTAGAAATCATTTGGATGGTTAAATGACCTGTTCCGGTGCAAATGGTGGCTTTCCCCGCTCCCCCTAGCGTCCCCAGGCAGAAAACCAATCTTGCAACATTGGGATTACCATCTCGGTAAGAGAACTGTGAAACAAGAAACTCGTTTCAAATCGTGTTTCTTACCTTGTAACATCCACATTGTTCTGCCGAATTTATGCTAGCTTGTAGGGAGCGCAGGGCACAAAGTAACGCAGGGTTAACTTTTTTCTGGTTGCAGGGGGTTGATCGAGGAATATTATTGGTCAATTAACCACATTACTATAAGATGGGTGTTCCACAAATGTTCAATCAGTATGTGTTTTCATGCAGATCTACAACAAAACGTCTTTTGAAGGCATCAACGTAAATGTCTAGGTGGTACTTGTCTTTCCAGAGTTGTGGGTGCAGCTCACTGACTCCAATCTTGTATCATCTTAATAACTGTCTTGTAGGCTAAAAACTAGAAATGTAATGCCAGAGGAATTACAATAGTGGATGGAAAGCTGCTGGCTTAACCCTTAGAACCCGATTGACGCAAAGAGCGCCAAAAAACACACCCTTTCTTCTCTGTTACATTGCTCCGCGACTGTTCATCGCAGCGAGATGAAACCTTTATAGCATGATAGAGAAGAAGTGGGGCTTTCCAACGAGACCACGCACTTGTCTGTACGATCAAGTATGAAAATTAAAAAAAAAATCATGAAATTAAATAAAATAGCATCATATTTACAGTCTATACTTCTCTGCGTTCAACTGCGCACCCATTACTCTCGTTTGAATTACTCGCGAACCCGTGATCGCATAGATATGGCAAGCATATCAGATGAAAGAGGAGACAGAGAGTACATCCTTCTGTGTTATAAAACAGACGAAGTGACAGCAAAATAATAACTTCATATAGCTGGACTTACCCCATGTTTTTGTCTGTTTTTGTGGCAAAGGATGTTTATAATCCAACACTATCGTGTGTTTCTCTACGGCAAAGCATGTTCATAATCCGGTTTTGAGATCCTAGCAAATTCCAGCATGGCATCCAATTCAAGGCTCACATTGTATCCCAATTTGCTGAACAAAGAAACACCTTTTTTGCCTTTACTTTGTTCATGGCAATGCAGTAAAAAGTTGAGAATCATTATGGCACACATGCTAACACGCAAACTTGGGTCAAGTCAGGTCAGATCAGTTGTGTCATAGATATGGAGCGCAGAAAGGTAATTTTTCAACACTAAATAAAAAATGGCATTTATTTCCATAAATCACACACCACATATTTCTGTAAATTGCTCAGCCCCAGAGTATCCCTCCAATATGGCAATTATATTGCCCGATTCAGGACAGTCTGCCCTACACACACATGAAATGCATGTAGAGCTATGAGCTTGCTATGGTGAGATACAGGTCAAAATATGAGAATTTTTATAAAACGCTTTTTCTATTTTAATTCTTAAAAAATACAAATAAAAATCAATGCTAGTACTAATACATGACATGATGGCAGATCTGGATAGCCTAGACTCTGCTAAAAAAAATATATATATATTATATATTATATATATAATATATAATATGTGTGGCACTCACAATGACCAGAATAAATCCTTATGAATAAAGGTAGTGAAAATGCCCTGAAAACAGCTTAGGGTTCTAAGGGTTAATGTCGGTGGGGAGATTCCTGGAAAAAAAACATTGAATCACTTAATCTTTGAGTTCATACAAACCCTCGTATCAAAAAACCTTGTGTGTCAAGGCGTTCTTGAGATATAACACTCAAGGTGTTTTTGACCTTGACATTTGACCTCCAACATCAATTCACATCTTTGAGTCCATACAAACACTTTATACCAAATTTAGATAGATAGATTGATAGATAGATAGATAGATACTTTATTGATCCCTAGGGGAAATTCAAAAATCTTGGTAGCATACAGACATCACACACAACATGCACTTACAGCAGAAATGGTAAGTATAAGTATAAACATATAACCAAACTCTACTGTACAATAGAGACAGTAGAAGATAAGAAAAATAACAAAACTAAATACTAAATATACTATATAAATGAAATTTAAAAAAAACACAGTGTGCTTGAGGATGATCAAGCATGAGACGCTTGCAGTGACAGGGCCGGGACTGGCCCGTAGTGCAAAAAGTAGGTGCAAAAAGTAGTCCAACAATAGTCCTGTAGTTCTGTGTGGATGGTAAGGTGCTCAAGAGAGTGAGTGTTGTGGTGAAGGTGCAAAAAGTAGTCCAGCAGTAGTCCGACAGTGCAACAGTGCAAGAATAAGGTCTAGAGACCAACATAAATAATATGGACAAATAGGAGAGTAAAGTATAATGTAGACAAGGTAATATAAAAAACTATGTCAGTGCAAGAACAGGTTGAGGGAATAGGGTTACAGCCATTCAGTATTCAGTATTGTAGCTGAAGTCATTGGTCATGTGTGCTAATATAGCATGAAACACAGTGTAGCAGTAAAACAGTAGTAAGAACATTAGGCTGTGGACATTAGTAAAACAGTAGTGGGCAGTCAGCACTCAAACATGGAGAGGGTGGAGAGGCAGGCAGACTAAGCAAAGAATTCTCTCTCTCCTCTTAGTGAAGCATTGAACAGTTCAACGGCCCTGGGGACAAATGACTTCCTCAGCCTTTCAGTTGTGCATGGCAGTGAGCGAAGTCTCCAGCTGATCCAGCTGATCAAGCTCTTTTGCTTTTTTGCTTTTTTGCTATTTAATAGTGCTATTTCACGCATGTATGTAAAGGCATTCTCTAGATATCGCGCTCAGAGTATTCATAGACTTGACCTTTGACCTCCAACATCAACTCACTTCATCTTTGAGTCCATACAAACACTTGTACCAAATTTGAAGCATATGCATCAAGCCAATCTGGAGATATAATGCGCAAATAAATGAGATAAGGCTGTGACTTTTATTTTGACACACGGGAAACACTTAAACAGGCTGTGTAGTTTTACGGATCGCCAGATTGTATGCATTAGAACATTGGTCCCCAAACTTTTTCTTCCGAGGGCCAGCTCACTATGCCTGGCTCTAAGAGAGGGCCAGAGACTCAGAGTATATTAGTAATCATAAATAGCTTAGTGATGTGAACAACAGCAGTCTACCTTAGTTGAATATTCCATTACATTTAATCATAGGCTACCGCAATTTAATACCATTGTTAGCTGTGTTTATATTGCAATCATGCCATATCAGTGTAAAATGTAGCTCAAATGAAATAATACCAATAAAAAAATAGCATTCCCAAAAATATTACCAGGAGTCCCAAAAGTGTATTTTATTCAAAATGTGTGAACTCTGAACTCTGTGTCTTTGCATACACAGCTCAAATTGTGAACTAGCAATATCCTACATATAATTTGAAGTTCTCAAACTATGAGAGTTTTATGAAGTGCTGGCAAACACATCTGAAATGACCACTTTCACTCACCTAATGAGAACTTTGTGAATTTGTATGAACATTTGAACGAGTGAATAAAAAATAGAAAGTCCCAGAAATATGACTTGAATGGAAGTTAGTTACAGTAGTTATTAACAATTAATTGATAAACTTTTAGATACTTTGAGCACTGATGCAGTCAGCATAGGCCTCTTACATTGTTTGCAGGTAGGCCTACATTTCATTCCGTTTTCTATGGCAAACGTGAAATTGCGCCAAAACAACCACCAGTGGACAAAAAGAGTATTACATGTGTACTGTTAAAACTCGCCATAGAGAACGAATGGGGGAAATTACGGAGGTTATAGTTTGACGATGTCGTACTCCCATGCGGGCCACATGCTATATACCCCGGACATGTTTTGGGGGGCCACCCAAAATGAGTTGGCGGGCCGTAGTTTGGGGACCGCTGCATTAGAAGCTGAGACAGTTGGATTCACAGGTGACACCTAGTGTTCTGATTAGCCCGGGAACTACTCTGGGAGCTTAACGAGCGCAGCCAGAGACTTTCTAATGAGGAGACAGCACTCAAAAAATCCTCCATAGAAATGCATGGGGTTAGTTTGTAATGCCAATATGGCCGTTGTCTACACACATTCCACCCCTTCCTCGGCAAAACGTCGACATATTATGAATACATTGAGCCAATCATGTGGTGTGATGTGAATACATCATGTCAATTATGTGGTGTGTTGTAGAGACATCGTGCCAATCATGTGTTGTGAACTCGCCGCTTGAGCGAGGTTGGTGTCGTGAAGCCTTGCGCACGTGCATTTCTGCCGAATAGGATGCCCGATGAGTGCCTCAAAAGCTTTGCAATATGGCCACCGAGTGGAGGGACTTGCCTAAAAGGACTTTGGCGCAGCTGGCTTTAAGCCATTATGACATAATAGCCATTCAAGTCTATGGAGGAAAAATGAGCTTTTTAACATTTTTAATCCCCTATTTCTCAAAAAGTATGAACTTCTGACAAAAAATAACTCTTGTCCAAGACCTACACAACGGTTATTTCAACATGTCTGTACGTTACAGTTTTTCTCAGTCGCTTTGGTGCTTTTCTCAGATCAGAATGAAAATGTATACTGAAAATAAATACTTACGGATGCTGAATAGTCATTCCCAAAAAAACTAATAGTCTTCATTTCATTGCTTGAGTCATTACATACAAAAAAGTGAACTAGTTATTAAATTCTGTCACAATGCTGTAGAATTGCAAAGAGCATATACAGTAAAAATGTGAAACGTACATATTCAGTGTCTTGTACTCATACTGCCCTAACTACAGCAATTTCTAACTTTACTGTAGTTTTCAAATGGCTGTACAAGTACTGTATAGTGCTGTCTTGAGCATGTTCAGGTAGTGTCACTGAGTTCTGACCTTTTTTTGCATGGGAAAACACTGAGAGAATAAACTGCCATAATGAAAACATGACAAATCCATTTGACTATCTTGTTCAGTAAACGATGGTGTCAAGACTTCTCATTTTGATGACACTGGCAGTTTCATTGACATAAATACTTGCTTTTGAGGAATGGACTATCCATTTTGAGCAAGTGACGTGCTTTTGAAGGTTATCCAGTAGGTTTAGCAGTTTGCACTAATTGTTTTGAGAAATGCACTATCTGCTGTGCAAATGTTAATTGTGATGTGAGAAAAGCACCAAAGCGACTGAGAAAAACTGTAAGCATTCATTCTTGAAAAGGTAAAAAGAAAAGGTTATAATAATAACTAAAAAATGTAATTTCGAGGAAATTACCAGTGCATGAAAATATAAACATACTGTATATTAACATACAATGAAAAACAAACTTGTATTTGGAAACAGTTGGCAGGAGTCATTGTTGATAACAACTGACAGTTGAAATGGTTAAACAGTTAAATAGTTGAGTAGTTTAAATTGTTCAATTATTTAGTAGTGAATTATTGTAGTGAGGACATTTATTTTGAAACAGTTGTGGGCAGAGGAAATAGTTGAACAGTTGAGTCTAAAGACAGCCAGATTTTAAAGCCTGAGACAGAGTATATAGTTTAAAAGTTGAATGTAGGCAGTCTAATGGATGTTGATAGACAGAAAGTTGAATGGATGTTGATAGACAGATTGTTTAATGGATGTTGATAGGTAGATTGTTTAATGGATGTTGATGGATAATTTAATGGGTGGATGAGTGAATGGTTTGAAGAGGATGAAGGGATAGAAAGTTGGATGGAATGTGCCTTATATCCTTGTAGAATGGAGAGACACAGAGAGAGTTGGCCTAGTTGAGCAGAAAGCAGTTGATACAGGTGCAATCAGTTTAACTGGCCCTTTGATGGGTCCTAGTTGAGAGCTGGAAGTTGATACCGGTCCAAATCAAGTTAATTAGCCCATTGTGATGTCATAGTGCCAATGCAAAATCTATGGGGAAAAATGTTACAACTAAGCCACTCATACTGTACAATGATGTTGCAATACAAAAAATATGCACCTATTAGTGTTATTTTAGTTAGTTTTTGTGATGTTTTGCATTTTTGCCTCATGTGTTTTCAGGTTTGAGGGCTTTTCTTGGCAGGATTGACCTTGGTTAGACTCTTGGCGCATATTGCTCATTATTTCTCTGTATAGAAATGTAAAAAAAAAAAATTGACACACTTCTGTTGTTAGTTCATGACTTATGTAGCATAAATAGTCAGTTCCTATCCTATCATACACATTCAAATACATTTATTGAATTAATTTAATTAAAAACAGCCTTTTGAATGAGTGCTACAACTAACCCCGCATATGGGGCAGGTTGTAACATTTCACCTATATCGCCACTCTCGGTGGAATTGTACATGAACAGTAACTCCTACAAACAAACTTCCAGTGCATATGTGTAACAGAGATATGTATGTTGCTTGTTAAAAAGTATAACTAGTGAAACACTAGCCAAAACCAAAAAGTGTTACTTTGTGCCCCACGCTCCCCCTAAATATAGGCTAAGGCTAGCCAGTCCTGCCAAGTTTTAACTTCATGACATAAATAGTATAGTATATATACTCTTTTGATCCCGTGAGGGAAATTTGGTCTCTGCATTTTTCCCAATCCGTGAATTAGTGAAACACACTCAGCACACACTAATCCCGGCGCAGTGAGCTGCCTGCAACAACAGCGGTGCTCGGGGAGCAGTGAGGGGTTAGATGCCTTGCTCAAGGGCAGCCGTGCCCACTGGTCGGGGTTCGAACCGGCAACCCTCCGGTTACAAGTCCGAAGCACTAACCAGTAGGCCACGGCTGCCCCATGTTCATGTTTAAAAGACATGCAGTTCCATCACCTTACCAAATATTTTGCCTGAGACTTTGAATGACCAAAGCAATAGTAACTAGATATACCGCACAGCGGTACAAAATAGGACCGTCGCTCTGTCCTGTGCATCCGTTCAGCGAAAATAAATCACACTTATCAATTTGTCTCCATCTCCTACTCCATCCTAGCCTAGAAATCTAGACGCACCCTAGCGGCAGCAAATTACATTTGCTTCCAGGGCTAGTCTAGCAACTCTCCGTTGGCTTGTGAGCTCGAAAAATTAAACTTCTATCGGGCCAATCAAATCGTGTACAGAGTCGTTAGGCAAGCTTAACATAATTATTGATGGCAGAGTTACAACGGTTTGGATTGAATTCCCTGCCACTTGAAAACAAACAGTTGTTGCTGTTGGCCAACAGTGTGACACGAGTTAAGCTTGTTTTAAGATGGCAAAAGTTTGAACTAGCTCCGCTGGTGGGAAAACACATGGGACTCATAGCGCTGTCCTAATGCGTGCAGAGGGAAATTGAAAGACAACCGTTTATCCCGCCCCTCGGACTGAGCACTGCGAACGGTGAGTGCCCAGACCCTACATTTTAATGTGGGTCTGGCTCGTCAGGATAACTCCATCCCCCACTGCCAACTCTTTAAACTTTTGTGTATGCTTATATGTGCATGCCTGTGTGTATGTGCGCGCGTGTGCATGCGTGCGTGCCTGTGCGTGTTTGTGTGTGTGTGTCTTCATGTGTGTGCAATGCATGCTGTCAATTTGCCTCCATCTCTTTATAGAGCCTGAACGATATGGGATTTTGAGGGCTGATACCAATTTCACCAATTGAGTTTTTAAAAAACTGATAACCGGCTATATCATCGGCCGATAGGCCTAGACATTTTTAACAAACACAATGTAAAAATGTTCTCCCATAACAAGGTCAAGATGGGGCATTATGTATTTGAATAGGCCTAACTAGTTCCCTAATGAAAGGCACTTCATTAACAGTAATTAGTTTTGTTGTAGAATAGAAAGAAAGAATATAGTAAGAATAAGAGGTCTTTGTTCTGTGATAACTACATTGCCACAAACTACATTGTGAGCAGTTTATGCTTAATGAATCCCCCTTTATGCAAGCAAAACATTTTACAAATATGATCAGTTACTTTACTTTAAGTCTTTGAAGCCTAAACCATGCTCTTCCTTATTTGAAACACCTTTGTTGAAATGCAAGAATGCTGTAGTCTGTCTGTAGGGTGTAATAGTGAGTGTTTGGGAATCAGCATTAGCTCAGATGCTCACATTAATTTTGTGTAGACATTTTGAGGTCTTAATGCAGCATTTTACAAAGCACTGACAGGGCCACCAATGTGAGCGAGTCAACAGCAGAAAAAACTATTTAGCAAACTGAAATGTCCCAGCCCAGTGTTTCGAGACACCGAAACACCAGAGCACTACTTGATGGGCATGTAGTCCCACTAGACTTTTGCGGAAAATTTTTGTTCGGTCCCCAGGGGCCAACACCCCCCCACGCCCCGGAATCCAAGAAATGCAGTTTTTCATAAATAACTACCTGAACTGTGGCACCGAGGATGAAGAAATGTTGGGTATGTTATGAAAATGCAATATTATACTGCTTTAATCACCCCTATCTTTAGTTGAGATGTTCTGAACTGCACCAAATTTGGGGCATGCCAAGTTTCGTGGAATTTCTTCATTGGGGGGGGGGGGGTTATAAAATAAATTAATTTATGTGTACATTTAGTGACTGTACACCCATTGACCTGTAGATGGTGGTGTTGAGCGAAGGGTTGCTGGTAGAGCATGATGAGGTGAAGTCACTAAAATTAACAGCTGAAGCAAAGATGGTTGATTACGAAGATACTTCCTGAGAGGCCATTTCCTGTCCCTGGAAATGTATGCAAATAGGGTAGCAGTAGTACACGCCCCGCACAAGGGGGGGCCACTATCCCCCATTTATGCAGTGATCGGGCTCCCTTTTAAACATTGAGGTCTATGGCAGAATCCAAGAATTTCCCAGAATTTGTCAAAGCCTTATTTTTCTGAGCAATGGATGCACATTTCGGACACGGTATCATGATCTCCAAACCCTCCTCCCCATTTCAGGAGAATGTCGTGACAGTATGACCCTCCGGTCGGGAGAAAATCAACATTAATGAAGGTGTACACCAAGTTTGTTTTGTACTCCGGCTTCTGTCTGGTGTCAGGTGTCAGGTGTTCAAACGTCAGTCATGCGTCAGTGACATGCCCCTGTGCAGGCGGGGACTGAACCAGAGCCCTTCTCTGACTGAACTCCACTTTGCCCTCATAGACATGAACTAGGACGACCCATCTTGCTATGCATTAATTATCTTTGGCTGAAGTATCTACATGTCATTTCCTTTCTAAACTTCCTCTACTGTCATCTCCCCCTGCTGACACGCTGTGTGAACAACACAAAGCAGGCCTGAGCTTCGTAAAGCAATAGAGGGCAATGGAAGAGGACGTGAGCAGTGGTCATGCATCAAATTCAGTCTAATTCAATAGACTAGCATCTCATTTTCAGTAGGTTAGAACTATAACTAAGGTATGCATTTCCTCTGGTTTCTGAGCTTGCTTTTCAGCTCTGGAGTATCAGAGAGCTCGACCAAGTTAACAGTGGAGTTTGGACAAAAAGTGTCTCTAAACTGTTCTCTTGCTGATAAGGTGATTCACTGGTTCATACAACGGCAGTCTGAGCCTCCAGTGTACATACTACGGTCCGTTGAGTGGATTAGTGTTCACTCTGTCTTCAACCTGCAAAAGCAAATGGAATTTAGAAGGAAATACTCACTTCAAACATTTAGGAGGCTAGTTATACACAATGTGACCGGGACTGAGCTTGGATCATACTATTGTGCCAGAGTAAAGGACCATGTTACATTCAGCAATGGTACCACACTCATGATGGAAGGTAAGTGTTCATATATGTCTAGAGCATTGGCATTTGAAGGAAGAAATGCATTTTTGAAAGAAAAGTTTGGAAAGTTTTTCCATTTTAATGATCATGTTTTCAACAGTTTAACGCCACAGGTGATATGTGTGATTAGCTGTTATGTGCTGCTAAGCTGCTGAGCCTTGCTTTTGTGTTAATTATGTACTATTTGGATCAGGCTTTTGAACCTGCATCAAACCTCACTTTGTACATGTTTATTTTTATGACTGTATATGTGAATAAACATGTATTTATAGAGGACCATCATTCTTCAAGCAATGTAACAAGGATAGATCCTTGGCAACCTCAGCAACGGCCACAAGACTATCTAAAATCATGGATGTTTTTCACTGTTGTTGTATCGTGTCTTCTCAACTGTATCTTCATCATTCTGCTCTCAGGTGAGTATTTTAAAAAATGACACAGAGCAGCAAGATGCATGAATGTACTATATCTTTACTTCTGTACAAAATTAAAACCATCAGTGGCGGTCAAGAAATGGTCAACTCTGAAGAAAAAGAGTACAACTGCGGAGCCGCCGCATGATTCTGCCTCTCCTTACGTATGTATCTCATCAGCATCCTAAAACAAACCCTCTAGACTTCCATTTACTTTAATGAAATACTATAGATACAATTAAACTTCCTATTTCCAATATGAAGGACAGATACATGATTTCCAATTTGTTTTTTCTAGTATTCTGCCATAGTCCTGCCCACACCGCCAAGAGCATCTCAGCCCAGAAACATCACCAGCATTTACACTGAAATCCAGCTTCCAACCTCCGGTCTGACTGACACCGCATGCTAAACTTTAAGGCTGCACTTATAGAGACATTCTTATAATACCGTGGGGCTATTGGAGGTTTTGTTTTGATACATGTCTGAATCACACTGTGTTGTTTTTCATTGTGGCAGACCAGGGCGATAATTCCATTTCCAAATGAGATAACAAGCGTTTAGAAAATCATTGGTACTTAGTACTGCATGATCAAAACGAAATATATGAAACACAATTTTCATATATTACTCACACATTATATCACAGATTATATTACCTGTACATTATTCGAATTCGAAAACAGATTTCTATCAATGTAAAGTAGTCTATTGTAATCCTCAAAGTTTTCCCGACTGTAAAAATAAGCTGTCGTTTTTACAATCAATAAAGTATATTATTGTCTAAGAGTGTATTTCTGGTCAGACTGACGTGATTCTTAGGAAATGAAAGACTTCAGAAAACAGAAGACTTCCCATTTCTTCAGTAGACCGTAAAAAGTGAACATATGTGTCAATTCAGTGTCTTGTCTGTGAGACGGCTTTTCAATGACCCATGATTGGTGCAGTCAATATATTATTTCCATATATATATAGTTTACGTTGCATAGTTACACCACAGTGCACATAAATTACACACTTAATATTAAAATTAATTGAGTGAATACATGTAATGAGTAAGCGTGTCTTCAGTAAGGTTCAAAAAGTTATCTATCGATAGGAATTCAGACAAAAACAACAACAAATATATCCGCAAGCGGAGATTGTCAGTGTCCAAGCGAAATTGCAAGAAGTGATGGCAAGCAAATGGCAAGCAAAATGAAGGTGGGGCCTGTAAAAACAATATTGGATGGCCGTATAGTGTTCTGGACCTCAGATGGCACTGCATTAAAACCAGACCTGTTTCTGTAATGAAAATCATGGGCTCAGGTAAACCTCTGATAACCATTATCTATGAGCACAGCTTGATTCACAAATAGTGTAAACTTTACCGTACAAAAAAAGAAATTGTATTTAGATGTGATACAGAAATAGGATAGGATTTGGGGTTGTAGTTGTAGTTGTACTGAGGCTCTGCTTATAACGAGTTTCACTCGTGCACGCACGCACCCACACACACACACACAGAATTTACTTATTTATTTGTATCCACAATTGAGAATATTACATAAGGACACAAATTTGACAGGTGCAATAGTTGCTCAGACAAGGTTCAGTCATGTGATTCTGTTGACAATAACAAAGCAGTAGCAAAGCACGCACGCACACACACACACACACATATAAACACACTTAACTGTCAGGTACAGTGGCCTGATGAGACTGTCTTTGCCTATTTAGCTTTTTACAAAGTGTAAGCAAAGTTTTCCCAATCTTGAGAGGCTGTCTGAAGAACATCCTCAAGGCATCTCTAGTCTTTGTGGTTGTGATGGTGAACTGAGATATCAAATGCCCCTTCAAAGACTCATCTTTTCCGAGAATATCTCCTTGTTGAACTTGTCACCCAAACATGCCTAACTCGTGCTTACAGAACACCTATTTGCCTGACGTCCTTGCATTTGTCATATTGAGTAGAGTTAGTATTAGTGTTTACTCCAAGGTCTCCTAATCAACCAAAGCTCTCTAGTTGCTCCTCACATGTGGGACACATTTGATTTTAGCCTCTAAATGCCATGTAACATTAGCTGCATTCATGCATTTTGTTTTTTCAGTTGTCTGTAGTAGTGCTGTTTCTGTTTTTAACCAAGAAAACCTACAAGCCAAAAAACCCCATATTCAAGTGCCGGCTCTAAACAGGCTGGTGGTTTTTAGCTAGTTTGTGTTACCAGTGCTAACACCGACATCTCTATATATGTATATTTAGAACCAAACTGAATAGCTATATAGGCTGGTGTACTGTAGGCTACATACAGGTGGTCATGAGACCATTATGCAATGAAAGACTTGTTGCAAAAAATAAATCTTTCATGTCACAAATTGAGTGCTATATGTTTTATTATGATACTACCACTTTACTAAGTTTATTAGGCTACTATAGGCCTAGATATTGTAGAAAGGAACATGAAAATAGAAGTGATGTATTTTCTCTGTTAATTCTTCAATGTGAGTTTTTATGTTATGGTTAGTCATGTGAACACCTTCTAAATATATATTTCTGATGCATGCAGTTTCAATGTGTCAAATAAAAATGTGTCACATTCTCACAGGAAAAAGAAACCAAATTACATTACATTACATTACATTTGGCTGACGCATTTTTAGCCAAAGCGACTAACAACATGGTAAACAGTTTAAGTTTTAGAGCAATTCTCACAATTTTAGGACAATTTAAAAAACATTAGAGTACAGTAAGAATAAGTGCATCAGTGAGTGTGCTGTTTTTAACAGTTACGTGTCAGTTTAAGACGGCTGGTGAGTGCTAGGATCAGCAAGACTTGTTGTAAGTGTTGTTATGAGAGGAGATGTTCTCTAAAGAGCTGGGTCTTCAGGAGTTTTTTGAAAATGGAGAGGGATGTCCCTGCCCTTGTAGGAACTGGCAGTGTGTTCCACCAACGAGGAACAACAGATGAGAAAAGTTTGGATTGGCCTGAGTGTACCGGTGGTAGAGCTAGACGTCGTTCGTCTGAGGAGCGCAGCGGTCTGGAGGTAGCGTATGTCTGTATGAGGGCATTCAAGTAGGTGGGAGCAGAACCGGAGACTACTTTGTAGGCAAGTGTTAGAGCCTTGAATTTGATGTGGGCCACCATAGGTAGCCAGTGTAGCTGGATGAGCAGCGGGGTAACATGTGCCCTTTTGGGTTGGTTCTAGACCAGGTGCGCCGCCGCGTTCTGGATCATCTGAAGTGGTTTCACTGCGCAGGCTGGGAGACCTGTCAGGAGGGCGTTGCAGTAGTCGAGTCGTGAGATGACTATTGCCTGAACCAGAAGTTGGGTAGCATCTTGAGTCAAGTAAGTCCTGATTTTCCGTATGTTGTAGAGTGCAAAACGGCATGACCGGGCGACTGAGGCAACATGATCTGAGAAGTTTAGTTGGTTGTCGAGAACAACTCCTAGATTTCTTGCAGTCCTGGTAGGTGAAACAGACAGGGAGTCAAATTTGATGTTGATGTCGTGGTATATGGTAGGTTTAGCTGGGAGGACCAGCAGTTCAGTCTTTGAGAGGTTCAGCTAGAGGTGGTGTGCCTTCATCCATGTAGCTATGTCTGAGAGGCAATCCGAGATCCGTGCTGAAACCAAGGGGTCATCAGGTGGAAAGGACAGATAGAGCTGTGTGTCGTCTGCATAGCAGTGGTATGAGAAGCCATGCGAATGGATAATCTGTCCCAAGGAGGTGGTGTAGATAGCAAAGAGAAGGGGGCCCAGCACTGAGCCCTGGGGGACCCCTGTGGTGAGATGGTGAGGTGCAGATAGCTCACCAAGCCAGTAGGATTCAAACCAGGAAAGAGCAGAACCGGAGATTCCCATGTTAGCGAGTATAGAGAGAAGGATGCGGTGATTAACCGTGTCAAAGGCAGCCGATAAGTCAAGCAGAATGAGTACTGATGACCGAGCGGTCGCCCTGGCTTCTTTTAAGGCTTCTGTTACAGACAGCAGAGCCGTTTCAGTAGAGTGGCCGCTTTTGAACCCAGACTGATTTGGATCCAGAAGGTTGTTCTGTGAAAGGAAGTCAGAGACCTGTTTGGAGACTGCTCGTTCAATGCCTTTGGATAGGAAAGGCAGGAGTGAGACAGGGCGGTAGTTCTCGACTTGAGCAGGGTTGACAAGAATGACAAGAACATTCCACAAGACCAAGAACATAACAGACACAGTCTTTGACACCATTGATCATGAAATTCTCCTTCAGAAATTGTCTTTTTATGGTATTAGAGGTGTTGCATTGGATTGGTTTAGAAACTATCTTTATGAGAGAAAACAATATGTACATATAAATGGTAAAGAATCCAGTAAAAAAAACATAAACCATGGGGTCCCCCAGGGTTCAATTGTGGGGCCTTTACTCTATATTATCTATATGAAGGATTTTGTTCACTCGTCTTGAATATTTTCAAAAAAGTACTTTTTGCAGATGACACAAACTTGCTCTTATCACACAGAGATCCGCTTGTATTACAATATATTGCTAATAAAGAAATTGAGAAAGTGAACTTATGGCTTAAATGCAACAAACTGTCTCTGAATGTAAAAAAAAATAAGTATATCATTTTCCGATCTAATAAAAATAGACAACATATAGAGAGCATGTGCCTAAATATTGACGGACATGAAATAAAAAGAGTAAAAAACACAAAATTCCTGGGGGTCCACATTGATGAATTTCTAAACTTCAAATGTCATATTGAGCAACTTACCAAGAAATGATCTATGTACTCTGGTCTATTTTTTAAGTTAAGAGATTACCTTCCACTCTCAGCACTACTCACTCTGTACAGATCTTTATTCGAACCTCACTTACTTTACTGTAATATCATTTGGTGTAACACCTTTCCGAGCTATCTGTATAAGTTACAATTACTTCAAAAGAAAGTTATTCGCACCATCTCCTGGTCACATCTCAGAGACCATACTGGTCGTCTCATTGAGAGCTTTGGCGTATTAAAGCTTGCCGACCTGAATATCTTGTACTGTCTATCAGGTTATAAACCAATCCAATGCTTGTCTGTGTGTACTTGTTCCTATCTGCAGTCCCCTGCATAGACACAACACCAGAAAGAAACTTCTTATAAGGGGGAAAAACCGGAAACACAAAAACACGAACTTTAGTGTCCCTTGCCGGGGATTCCAGTTATGGAATAAGCAGGAAAATGACGTAAAGACGTCTAAATCCTTCTATCTTTTTAAGAAAAAGGTTAAAAAGCAATTACTGTCTAATTATGTCTAATGTCCAATGTCCAATCATGCTATACTAAATTAAGGCCACTTGGTCTGATTTCTGACAATCGTAATTTCTAGTGTCTCCCTACTGGGCTGGGTGGGAGGTGGCGCAGCAGTATCCTTTTGGATACTGCGGCGATACCTGGGTTTGTGTACTGTATTTTTGTTTGTTTATGTTTTTGTTATGTTTTCCCGTATACACTGTGCATTTTTCTTTTGTATCAGGTTTCCCCGCTGACAAGCAGCTTCTTGCAGCTTTTTTGGGGCCTTTTCCTAATTCATATCCTGTTTACATATGAGATGTATATTTATGATTGCAAGATATGAATAAAAAACACATCGTATTGTATCGTATCGTATCGTAGTTTTTATGTTATGGTTAGTCATGTGAACACCTTCTAAATATATGTTTCTGATGCATGCAGTTTCAATGTGTCATAAAAATGTGTCACATTCTCACAGAAAAGAAACCAAATGACAAGAACACACAAGACCAAGAACATAACAGACACAGTCCGAGGTGTGCACATTAGATCAGGGCAATCATGAGCACGTCTACAGAACACTGTTAAACATGTTCAAAGGCATGCGTGTCTGGGCTGAGCAGATCAGATACACAATCTGCTGTAACTCAGACGTACTGTACTTCTGTTTTTCATCTTTAGGTTCCCAGCCATTGAATTGACATCAAATGTACACATTTATATTCTGCTCCTTTCCTCTTTGTCTTAGTATGTGTGAGGAGTGGAGCACTAAACTAACAAACTAACTAGCAGGTAATGTGACCACTGGTCAGGGGCCCACGATCGCGAAGAGACCACAATTCATTTGAACTATATCAGTTTCTGGTTGATGGTGTATCTTTGAGGATGTTATTAGCCAAGTTGTAGAAATATATTAGTATAAAATCATGGCAACAAATTATAGTTCTAGTTAGGAGATATGGCCCCGTTTTTTGTTAATGTGTTATGTCTCTATTTAGAGTTTAGAGTTTAGAGTCGAACTGTATGCATCAACCAGGACTTCAGACCACAACTGAAAATAGTGACACACAAAAAGCCAACATGCACACAGAACAGGCTTCTGTCTCTGTTTGGCTTACCATGTTATACGTAGGTCACCTATCAGCTACTGACAGTATTGTTATATAAAACATTTAGTTTAAGTAATTAAGTATATGAAAGAAGTATGTGTATGTGTGTGTTATTGTGTACTATGTACATATAAACATATACAGTGAATATATAAACAGACTATTTACAAATGGGAACACAACGTACAATTATTTAAGACTTCCACAAAGGTGACGAATGGTAACTAGCACTGCATTTATTTTGGCAGTGTTTGTCAACAGTGTACTTTTTATATCCAAAACTTTAGAGAAATAGTGTGTCTCACTCCGGCTGCAAATGCAGATGCAACACCTCTCCAGCCACTGGGCACCCAGAAGGTGAAGGGGGACAAACTTGTGGCCCGTGTGGTTGGTGACATATTTCTCTACTTTTCTCTTCGGTTACAGAAGACTTTTAAAAAGTTATATACAGTATCGGGGCCTTTTAGCCTTTATTAGATGATGAAGGTGAATAAAATAGTTTTGAAAGAAAAATAACTTGAATTTACACACAATTTACATTCTGCATACAGCTCTGTGTTCATCTCCACACCCATTTTAGTCTATGCTCCACATGCATTCTTCTTGGTTGAATAGTTCACAAACTCTTCACTCAACACATGACAAACTGCATCAAACACATAATGGTATGTTGCGTTTATCTGTGGAATTAGGTGCTCACAAGTAATCCAGTGAAATCACAGCATTGTGAACAATTTCTTCTTTGGCTGACATTAAAATGAAATTACACCCTGAAATAATTTATTTGTTTTCCAAATCAATGATGCAAATGTTAGCCTGTGGTTAGCGCTTCAGACTTTACCGGAGGGTTGCGGTTCAAACCCCGACCAGTAGGCTGAAGGCTGAAGTGCCCTTGAGCAAGGCACCTAACCCCTCACTGCTCCCCGAGCGCTGCTGTTGTTGCAGGCAGCTCACTGCGCTGGGATTAGTGTGTGCTTCTGTTCACTGTGTGCTGAATGTGTTTCACTAATTCACAGATTTCCCTCACGGGATCAAAATAATATATATACATACTTATACTAAGTTATGTTATTTTTATCTGTTTTTAGCTCACGCTGCAGCCTGTTAATGAGGCGTGTAGTGTAGTGTGTAGTGAAATAAAGCTAGTTAACCTGGTCACAGTACCAGTAGGCTATAACAGAGGTGGTCTCTCCTTTCCCTCTTGACCTCTGCGTTGTGTTGTGTTATTGATGGACGCCACAACCTTTTTTGCTCTTTTGCGTCCGTCCTGTCTGGCTTGCTCTGTGCCTAATTTGTTGTCTTTTTTGTCTTATATATCAGAGTAATGCAATTATCAATGACCCTTAATGTTTTGTCCCCACCAATTTCCAAATCAAGCCTATTCCGTTGGTGATGGCTACATGATTTCCTGGGCTTTGTAGGTTTGTCTCTGAGCGTCTTGTGCAGTTCACCCTCTGTTGGTTTTTGTATAGAGCAGGGGGCGTCACTAAGAAAAGTGAGATGGGGGAGTGGAAGATAATGTCAGTATCTGTGGAACAAAATTCAACTAAATAGATTAAGACGCTTGACCTCATAAATGTACTTTAGGTTATAGTTTAAATAAAGTATGTGTTTCCTCTGGTTTCTGAGCCTGCTGTTCAACTCTGGAGTATCAGGCAGCTTGACCAAGTTAACAGTGGAGTTTGGAGAAAATGTGACTCTAAACTGTTCTCTTGCTGAAGAGGAGATTTACTGGTTCATTTAGCACCAGTCTGAGCCTCCAGTGACCATACTGCGCTCTTTGGATGATACGGATTCTGTATTCAATAAGCAACACAAGGAATTTAAGAAGACATACTCACTACAGACATCTGGACATCATACTATTGTGCCAGAACAGAGGACTTTCTTATATTCAGCAGTGGTATTACACTCATGGGAACAGGTACGTGTTCATGAATGTGATTAATGGCCTAATGATACTTGAAAACCATAGATACATGTGCATGGTGATGATGATTCATATTATCTTGTAGGGAATACTCAGATTCCTTGCAATCACACCGGTATAGAACAGCAGCTATATGAAGAGGATGCTTTAAGATCATGGTTTTCCCCTTTCTTAATATCCTGTCTACTCAACTGTGTTCTCCTTATTATACTCTTAGGTGAGTGCTGTTTCACACACAATCATGCCAAGCTGCAAATGTGTTTACCAAACAATCATGCCAAGCTGCAAGTGTGTTTACAAAGTAATCATACCAAGCTGCAAATGTGTGGACTAACAAACTCAAGGTTGTATTTCCGTTTTAAAATAAAAACTACTACTCCTACAGTTGCTGCTAAGAAATGTTTCACTCAGAAGAAATGGAATATGGGTGTTGAGCAGCTTCATCAGTCCGATTCCTCTATGGTATATATATAATGCTTAATACCTCTTCTAACATCTGATGGAAAGTCTTTCTATGGATCACAATTACATTCATTCCTGATATTTCATGTTTTTCTCTAGAGTTCGGAAATAACCCTGTCCACTCCACTCAGAGACATGGACAGCACTTGTGTGCAATATTCAACCCCATGCTAGGTCTGAGACTGCACATTTCAATACAAGCAACATGCATGCCAGCAATAGGATACATGGAACTGTGGAATGTCCTAGACATGATGCAATGCCATGTTCATAATAGTAACTATCATAATAGGTATCATGGTGAATAATTTTTAACATGTCAAGGTTACACTTTATTGTATAAAGTGTAAGAGAGTGAAAAATGTTAACAGCATGTTGACTTAGTGGTTCCCGCATTGTAAGTAATCTGCATACTATTATCTGTTGATTAACAGTGAAAAAAGGGCAAGCGTTGTCATGTGCTGTAAGTATTGCGTAATGCGCATATATTTGGTCTGGACTTCACCTGAAAAAATGTGCTATAAAGTTAGCTTTAGACTTTGCTCGGCATTTAAATAATGGGCCTGTATGTTTTCAATAGGAACTTCCCCCTTCCTCAGTTGGCAACTATAAGTGTTTGGGGCAGTTTCTTCAGTGTCTTTGCTACAGGGCCGTGTCTTTCACTTTCCCCTGCGGATGGTTTATGTGGCGTTTGAAATCAGTGTGCATTTCAATACATTTCATTTATTGTATGTAGGCCGATTTGAGATGGAACATAGCCTACAACTCTGTTTCCAAAAAAGTCATGTGTCATCCAAAGTTACACGTCAACAACAACAAAACAAAAACATAATACTGTAATTCTAGATCATAACCAAACTTGATACACATAAGCACCATCACATCCCTTGGACACACACCATGAAATTCGTGTTGTGTTGTTGGTTGCGTTGAAGAAATTCTATATCGGTGGTAAAACTGCCCAACTGCACCTTTCACCGTTCGAGAGAGACGTCGTCCATCGACCCAGCTGCAAAGTATACTGTCTGCTTGCAATAGTAAGTCCCTTCACCCCCCCCCCCCCCCCAATACACAGCACATTGTCTCATGAGGAAGCTTCTCCAACACACATATTGCACACTGCCCTCTCCCCACATACACAGCACACTATCCCATCTCCCCTGTCATCAGTGACAGAGGTGGGAGTTGGAATTTCCAAGGGGGCTCTATAGACCCTTTCAAAAGAGTTCCATTATCAGCATCATAGTTGGCCCCACAAGGCTTCCATTTTAACATTCCATATGTTATCTTAATGCAGAGGAAGTAGATTGGGAACAAAATAGAACGTTCAAGCATTGTTTTTGTTTTGATTGTTGAAAGGGTCTATATATATTTTTCTATTGCGCATCACGGTTAGGAATTAATAGTAGCCTAATGTTATCCAGGAGTAAGGTAGGGGGTGCTGAAGGACACTGGGTTTCTTTTGCCTGGGCCCCCAAAGTGCCTTGAAACAGCTCTGACTGCACCAATTAGGCATGAAATAGTAACAAATAGAACCTCACACTAAGGGGGCACAAATACTATTTGAAGGGGCACAGCCCCATTTTTGCCCCCTCTTGGCACCAGCTCTGTTGGGTGGTTTGCTTGGTGGTTATTGTGGTGTTATTGCTATTGTGGTTATATTTTTGAATATTCTCTCTCCATGGCTACCAACCATGCCAGATGCTCAACAACACTGTCAAGAAACAAAATCTAGAATATACACGTAAAAGGAATACCTCATGCTAAGAGGCTATAGGTTGTGTTTAAAGGACAAATATGGGTCTTATGATTTTATAGTTTTGTTTTTAACTGGCTCTCCTAGTGCTATTCACAAAATATCAGGAGTGAGTCCATTGCATTCAATCATATATTGTCTTTACTACTGGAATATGTGGAATATGTCTTTAAACACTTCATAACTTCATATAAGACTTCAATTTAACCTTAGTTTCAACCAACGTCAAGTTTCTCCAGAGTGCTGCCGTTCACTGAGCGTTTGACTATCACTATCACTGAGTTATCATTCTATGTTGTTTTATTTCTTTTAATTATTACTTTTTAAACTATTTTAATTATTACTGTTTAAACTATTGCCCTTTTATGCTGTTATGTACTATTACCTTGTGTGTTTGAGGTTTTCTTTTTTATTCTTTATTTTTTTTATTCTTTGACTATTGCCCTTCTTAGCTATATGTTTGCTTTTCTTTATGTAAAGCACATTGAATGACCTCTGTGTATGAAATGTGCTTTATAAACATGACTTGACTTGTTTGCTGTGATAGTGTTTGCTAAGCCACAGGTGCCCTGCAGAAGAGCATGTGACATGGTTGAAGAATTAGTGGAGACGGAGTTCTTTTAAACATTCTGTACCCGTCTTGGATTTTGAGTTTATAGTTGGTCAGCATCACTGTGATACAAATGCTAAGTCTACATACTCTACCAGCTTTCCTTCTGTTCAAAATGGCCCAATATTGACTTTGAATCCTAAAATCAGGTGATGTGCTTGTTTCCGTGCTTTTTGTTGATTGGAACTAAAAAAAGATGAAAACACCAATGCGCCTTACGCTGAACAGACTTGTGGTGTTCCACTGAAAAACCACAAGCCTGTTTAGCATATGACAGTTTTTGCACTTTTTTTTCTAGTTCCAATCAAGAAGCAAGCACCACACAAAACAAGCGCTACTACACCCACAGGCCTCACTATTCTCAATCTTTAAAGCCATATATACACACAATACCATTGTCAAACCACACATTATGCTACTTCATCCGTTTTGCTCAAGATGTGAAAACTGTCATAGATGCAGAGACCAAATTCCTTGTAAACGCAAGTACACTTGGCCTATAAACCTGATTTACATTTACATCATGTGAAGTACAGTAGATGCTGTAACTAGTCTACTCTGAAATTCATGATTAGCAAAAATGATGTGCTTACAGACTCAAGACCGAATCTGCAGTGAATGGGCATCGAAGCTGTGCAAACAAACCATTCAAGTTAAGAAACAAATACAAAACCAAATCACTATTCACGTTTCCTGGTTTTATTGTTTAAGTTGGGGAGAAAATGACCATTGATTTCCTTTCATTCTTCACATACATACATACATACATCAACATTAGCAATTACATACGATAATGTCCAGTCAATGCTTCTCAAGATATCAGTACATATGAAAACCTACACGTTTTAAGGTTTCACAAATCTACTGACTGACTCACTGCATATTGTTTACAATGTCGGCTTCCAAAGAAAACTTTATACACAGGAATGATCTGATGTCACATGACAAACAGGCCCAAATCAGACAAGAGTAAACACAACAAAACAATAAATACAATCAGCAAGCATCTGTCACACGTGTGCAAACATACGTTCGCAAAACTCACATAAAACACTCTGTAGATCTATTACTATACAGAACAAACTGTGACTTCTGTGTGGAAAGGAAAGCTTAATGCTTTAGCAGTCATAGACGCATTTCAGAGGAAATACAGCCAAACAAACTGGAATATCTACACCACCAAGACATCAATAAATTAATTTCTCATTCTCCAACTCTTCAAGTACAACAAGTATCAACAACATTCTATGTGGCTGCAATATCTTTATAATTTTCATTACTTTACACTTATTTAGAATATATTTTGGATTTGGAGGGAAATACCACTATGCACGAGGGGGGAGAAGAGTCACATGAGTGAAGTGGGAAGGAGACAACAACAGGAGAAAACAAAAGCAACATCACCACAGCAAGTAGGATAAGGACATATGGGGTAGTGGGAATGGAGTGCTCAGTCCATGCGGATCTTCTGATTGGTCATCCTGTAGATGATGCTGTCGTAGCCGGGGTCCATGTTCCACAGGCTGTATGCAATGGCGATGACCGCCAGGGCCAGCACGATCATGAGCCACAGCACGATGTTGAAGATCACGGCGTACTCAAAGTTGTACTTGTAGGCCAGATTGTAGGGACTTCCTGGGTTGCTCTGTAGACACAGATCAAACACACATGAGACACGAGCCCTGGAGAGGAAACCACAATGAAGAGACAACGTTCGCAGTATCTACTCACAATCTGCTTTGACTCAAGAATAGAGCGAGACTTCCTGGTAAGAGGTGCCTCGAAGGTCTTGACCGTGACGACCTCAACCACTGCATTGTTGCTGTAGACGCCATAGACGCTGTCAGCAAACTGCAACGAAGACAACAGGTGTAGGTAAATACACAAACTAAAATAAACTCCACTGTGAGATCTTTCCTGTCACACACCAAAGTTACATTCAGCGGGAAATCTATGTGCACTCAAGGTTACAGAGGTCATTTACAAAGGCTACAACAACAGTGCAGGATTTGCCTACATGCACTAGGTGGAAATAGCACATAAACGGTTCAGACTGTCGGTTCAGAGTGTCAGATGTTAGTGGACGTGGGAAATTCAAGACGTTAGAGAAATGATGCTCAGAACTGTCAGTTCAGAGTGTCAGTCCTTAGTGGACGTGGGAAATGATGCTCCGACTGTCAGTTCATGTCAGAGTGTTAGATATTAAGGGGACTTTACATTGCTCGCGGCATGCGATTTTTGTTGTGGTTGCCGCCTGGCTCAAAATACCTATGATTTACAGTGCGCACATGGTTGAACTTCGACTGAGTCAAGAGCGGCAAAGCGCCGCCTGCGCAGCGTTTTGCTCGACAGGCCAGTTCTTGCGCTCGCAAGCCGTTGAAAATAACGTGTTTCATAGCTTCATAGCACAGCGCTGCCGTTTGCACGTGCAATGTGAACCCCCGCTTCAGCGGACGTGGAGAAATGCAAGTCAGTCGAGGCTCTGCCCCCTTCACCTTCTGCATGACGCTGGCCAGGATGCTGGAGGCATCTTGGAACTGTGGCGAGTCCTGTCCATACCGCCGTCCGATCTCCTCCAGCCCGGAGAGCTCCAACGAGTACAGGTCAGGGGCGTGGTCCTTCGCCAGGTGCCGATGCCTCAGCAGCTGCAACACAGTGACAGGTGTCCACTTACAAACGCATTTCGCTCAGCAGACGGCAGGGGAAAAACAGTGCTGTAATCGAAGAACTCAGAGCCTCAAAAACACGTATAGACCCTTTCAACAATAAAAACAAAAGCAATGCTTGAACATTCTATTTGGTTCCCAATCTACTTCCTCTGCATTAAGATAACATATGGAATGTTAAAACGGAAGCCTTGTGGGGCCAACTATGATGCTGATAATGGAACTCTTGAAAGGGTCTATAAGGACCAAACAATTCATTGAGATGATATTTAAATGATGCTTTCTACAGCGCAACGTTGGCCTGACACTGTTAACGTAGGAAAAGTATTGCTGCTGGACTGTTACAACATGTGACTGACCGCTGATCTAACAGTGTGGTGTGATGTGATGAAAAATATCAGAAAATTGATGATTAAAGATTTGAGGAACCTTGACTCAGCAGTGCATTGTGGTATTAAGCAATAAGCCCTGAGAGGCCGTAGGTTACACTGATTCCACAACAGCTGAGGGGCGTTGTTAGGCTTGACGCGCTATACTTAGTGCCGTGTGAACTACTAATATTTTACAATAAGTTCTGAAAGTTATCCTACTTTAATCGGAGTAATTCATTTAGGGAATTTAAATTTTAGGGAAGTCGATGAAATGAACTTTAATATAATAAGACTGAGGAACATCACACCTCCACAGGAAATAACACCTGTGCAACCTTGCACCTTTCCCACACTAACCTACATCACTGCAGCTACAATAACACCCATGAACAGTCCATAGGGTTTAGCTCTGGCTGCTAGTTTGCTTATAAATACAGGCACAGTGGACTCACCAGTGCAGAGATGTCATGCAGCACTTGGACCTCAGACAGGAAGAGCAGGTCGGCCTGCAGGGAGGAAAGAGAAATGGCCCACAGTTGAATTATTCTATGTCATGCACATTGAGACCAAAGCAAATTCCTTGTAGGTGAAAACATGTGTGGCAATAAACCTGATTCTGATTCATGTTATATATTCACTCCATTTACATTTGCTTTTTAAATGCCTCTTGGGTGATCCGATCACAAGTGGTCAGTTCTAAATGCAGGTGTAAACGATCTGGTCACTCAAACCACTTGCTGAGGTTGTCTGAGACGCATTTGACTACATATCTTACAACCTGGGTACAAGCGATGGGTCTCGGCTGACCACTTGTGATCAGATCACTCAAGACACATTCTAAAAACTAATTTTAACAACCCCTTTGACAGCCACATAGAGAATATCTTAGGGGAGGGCTCTCTGACTGAAAACTTTTCAAAGCACAACATTGACAATTATATCACTTTGGTGATTGTGATGAGATCTGGAGGAGGCTTGTTAATTTTAGCTGTCAATGTTGTCATGGATACACAGTGACTCAAGGAAGTAAAAACAAAATCGCTCAGCAAGAAATGTTGAGCTGTGCGGAATGTGCATATAATTGGAAGAATCTCCAAAGAAATGTGTTTGCAAGCCACAATGTCCTGTCAACGCCTTCACAACATTAGGGAAAAGCCATCGCTATATATATGGGGCACTATAATAACTGATGTCATATTCGAGGCACTATATTAACTGTGATCTGATAAATCTGTAGAATAGCTGTAGCTAGGTTCTTTGCGAGTGTAAATTAAAATGGCATATTTACTGTAATGATTCATTTAGCTGTTACTGTGCTCATGATGACAAGGTGTAATGCTGCTTTTTTTTTTATCAAAAGAGGAGAAAATGTTCCACTTCTGTGCCGTTTATCGCTATTTTACCGATGCATCCGCTAAAGAACACAGGAGCGGAGTGTTGGATTTTATCCTCAGCCAACGTGGACGAGACCAATCAGAGATTTGCCAGAAAATACTCATGTCTTATTGGCGGACAGATTGTCTTAAAATAGACGGAGTTACTAAGACAGTGTGGAGAAGTAAGTGCATGTGAGAACACAAGTGTTAAACTTTAGACTGAATAAGAAGAGCTGTGCAGAAACAGTATTTGAAAGAAGCCCTGTGTAGTGGCGTGGGTTCAATTTTGACAAGTGGACTATCAGGGGATCTTAATCAGTCTGGAGGTTTTAACAGAAAAAAGGTCAGACGCTAAGAAAAAAAGAGCAACCCGTGATTAAGGGCTAGCAACACCTCCTCTGCACTGAGCTAGTCATCGTCTGGTGTGAGTGCACGCGGAAAATGTTGCACAATGTTGCATGAAGCTGTTGTTTCCAAGTTGTGTTTCCCCTTGTGGTGAACGTAAGGATGGTGAGGGCCCCACCTCGTTGTTCTTGTTGAGAGAGTTGAGTGGCAGAGAGTTCAGCACGGAACCCTCCTGAGACAGGCGCCCCCGGATCTGCTGAAGGGTGACCGGTAGATCCTCAAACACCGTGTTGGCCATGCCCATCATGTACAACCTCTGAGAAGTGAACACACACACACACAGAATATAATAGATACATATAAAGTGAGTTATATATTCTTCTATGGCATCAACATGTTTCTCATTCAGGAATTAGTGTTGTGCAACACTATCCACTCAGAGTAAGTGTTTGTATTGGCAGTTGAACCGACTGGTTTCACAATGACACATTTCCCAGGCGCGTGTGGACCCTGTGACTGTTGTCTGTGTGGCTGCACTTACCTCCTCACTAGGTGCAAGCTGCAGCACCACAGGGGTGCTCTCTGCAAACAGCGTGTGGACCGTGTTAGCCACACTGTCCAGTGTGAAGGGCACAGGCTGTAGGTAGATGGATAAGAGCTAGTCTGTGAGAGCTCAATGCAAGTGGATGCACAAAGCCACATGTATAAAAAGATTGATAACTGCATGTTTCTATGTGTAAATACCTAAATGTCAGTTTTATGTCATTGATTTGGTTGGTAAATAAGGGTTACAATGGCATTTCAGTAATAATTCACTTCTTCATATTTAGCATTATTGTAGAACCATAACACTATCTCATGTTCATACATTTTCTAGAGGATAAGAGGTTATATTCATACATTTTCTAGAGGATAAGAAGTGATGTTCTTGGGCAGATCCAGAGAGTCCACTCCTCGGACCACCACCAGCACGTTGGCCCTGGGACGCTGGAACAAGGGCCCTGCCTGCAACCCAGGCCAGTCAAGATCCTGAAACACACCAACACACAGTTAATCATCCTCATGATGTCCATAAATAGAATGACACCTCACACTCAGTGGAATTTGTGCAATCTGTCAAATAGGGAAGCTACCTCCTGAACAGAAAACCCCATGGTGAGCGCTACCAAATCCGGAATCTTCTCTCCCGATACCGGCCATTGTCCGTCGCGGAATTGCACATAATCAGGGCTGCGCAGCACTGTCAGCCGGTCTCCCAAAGCTCCTGGTGAAATGAGAAAAGAGAGAACATGAATTTCAGTCTTAATGGAAAAGCAATGTTTAAAACAGTCTGGAATTTCAAAAGCCATCAAGAGAATTATCATGTGGGTGTAAGATACTTTGCTAAGATGACAGATTACGTGGCACTGGGGTGCCAACTGAGTAGGTTATGTGGGGTAGGGGGAGGTTTGGAGGCTTAAATACAATTAGGAATATGTATGCTGTAGATTTATGCTGTTGTTGTGGATGTAATAATCAAATTAGATAGCCAGGTCAATAATAGTGGCGTGATTATCCGGACTGAAGTAAACGACAGTAACACGGAGATGGACGGCAATAATCCAGAATGCCCATTTAAACGTGTATTATATCATGATACAACAGCCTGCATATCATGCGGAGGACATGGTCACATGACACGGTCTTCGACATCCACCACAACCGTGAACCCCACGACATGAATTGTAGGCAATACGCATCCCTGAATGCCGCCAGTATGATCACTCATATAGATAGGTCAACGACATAATGTACAGAACAGATTTGGACATTAAAGTTATGGGTCTCTCAGAAAACGATCATCTTAATTTCTGTGATTCGAATGGCTCTGTTAAGTTAATTTCAATACAGCAAGCTAACTAGCTAGCTAGCAGGCTTCATCCTCGGCAGGTCAACAAGATACTGCTTTAAATAGAGTGGGCTAATACAGCCCAAATAAACAACAATCACGAACATTGTGTTGTCACAGAAAACACAAAATCTTACCATTTATTATGCTTGCATAGACAACAAGCAAAATATAAACCGACGGCCGATTCATCCTTAGCAGTTTTCCAAGGGACTGCATTTCCTTGCACTAGTCACCTGACACACAAAACGTCAGTCACGCTATTGTAAACCACGCCCATAAACGCGTCATAAGCAAAGATTGTTAAGGCGGAGCCTTTTGTCATAAGCTCCCGCCCCCACCCTCCCTTGTAGAATGTTTGTCTCCCCCTCATGGGTCGGAAGCTGTAATGCAACCCTCGGAGATAAATCTGGATAAATCCCTTTCTTTGTGGAATTTTTTGCACCGCTTTTTATTGAGGAAACAGAGAAGTCATTTGACACCATATACAGTAAAAGATAGTTTGACACTCACAATGATACATCTTTAAAGCATAATCTTCTAAGACTTTACACATGACAATCAATGGTTTGGAGGGCTTTGTTGTAGGCCTAACATGTTGGTTGTAATTTAGGCCAATTAAATGGCTCTGGGTTTAAGCTACCGTTTTCTCATGTACAGACCTTATTCATCTTAATTATGTATTTAATTTGCTGGATTTTTTTTTATTTATTTTTTTATTTTATTTGTATTTATTTATTTATTTTTTCTGGGTCTATGGACCCAGAGCATCAAGTCCCTTGCTGGCAGATGGCAGATGGGCACACAACCCACAACCTTTCTTGCTACTGCAGGTTAGCCCAGCTCCTTAGCCACTACATTACCACTGCCCCTTCATGAACACTAAAGCAGAGTTTTTTGAGACAGCTGGAGGGCTCTGAATAACACCTCCTTGAGTTAAACAGAAAATACACTGGAATATGCTAAAGAACACTTCCTGAGTTAAACAGAAAATACACTGGAATATGCTAAAGAACACTTCCTGAGTTAAACAGAAAATACTCTGGAATATGCTAAAGAACACTTCCTGAGTTAAACAGAAAACACTGGATTAAGATGGCAGAATGGCAGAATCCACCATTGGTTTTTCATGCTCTTATTTAATCTGTGCTAGACTCAGAGGTTAAAGTGGGATTTGGCAGGTAAGGGAACCCTAAAATCCAGTGTTGGTGCAACGGGGAAAAATGACTCACCGTTGGACAACATATTGAGTATCGTGGTGTAGCAATACTTTTTGGACAATAATTGCTAGTTTCTTGGTCACCTCTGTACACACAAAAAAATTAACTCACCGTTTATTTTAACACTATCATTGAGTTATATTGTTGGTATGGAAGAATATATTTATTATGAATTTATCTGCGGTGGCGGAACTGCGTTCCTCCGCCCCCCCCCCCCCCCCCCCCCCACACACACACACACACACACTTTAAGCCCTGACTAGACTCCCATAATTCTCAATTCTTTAGTGTCCGTCAACAAAGCCTGGTGAATCTCTCCAGAAATGTGAGCAACACTGGTGTCCTCCATGCTGAGGACTGGGGCTGTTGTGAAAACTAAGGTCTGTTCACATGCGTCATGTAACTGACTTTCACTGCATTGAGTTCCTACTGTTGGGCCTGTATTTCTAATAGGCTACATCTGAAATCTTAGTTTAGACGTCAAATACTGTCGATCAGTGGTGTAGTCTAGTTAGCTGGGTATACTGTGATTAACCCCAATTGTTAATACCCATCTTTGCCTATTTTAGGTGGGTATACTGAGATGGTGATGCTTTTTTATGTGGGTTTACTGTGTAGTCCTGTGTATCACGTAGACTACACCACTGCTAGATATAATATAATGTAGGTGGTTCAGTTTTGAATCATATGACATTAAGTGATATTGTTGCCTATACGTTTCTCAATAGAATATGTAGAATCTAGACGGGCTCATAGAACACCTTTAATAACATGCATCTCCAGGTTGGTAGTTAATATGTTCATGGTTTCTCACTAAGGTTTGCTTTAAAATAGCTTCCTATTGCTGCGAGTATTTATACATTGATGAGGAATCAGGTCTGCTTTTGAGTCAATGTCAACTTCTGGCGTGACACCTATTGGGGCAGCTCATCAGTCACGGCAGGTAAGAAGCTGATGCAGATTTTACAGTTGAAAGGAAACTAACAGATTTAAAATTATGGATGCAAAACAATTTTCTCATGCTCAACACAGACAAAACCGAAATCCTGCTGATTGGCCCTAAAAGCATCCTCACCAAATCTCCCCGTCTCTCTCTCAACATTGATGACTCATCTGTCCACTCTACCCCTGTTGTTAAAAACCTTGGCATTCAGCTTGACTCCACCCTTAGCTTTGATCCTCATATCAAATCACTCACTAAGATTGCTTTTTTTCACCTCCGTAACATTGCCCACCTCCGACCCTTCCTCTCTGCTAGTGATGCACAGACTTTGGTTCACTCTTTCATTATGTCCCGACTAGATTACTGCAACTCACTTTTCCTTGGTCTCCCCACTAAATCACAACAACATCACCCCCATTCTCCATCAACTCCATTGGCTACCAGTTCCGTCCCGGATCAAATACAAAGTACTACTACTCACCTTCAAAGCCCTCCACAACCTTGCTCCCCCCTACATCTGCGACCTCCTGACCCCTTACACTCCTTCCTGCTCACTCAGATCCTCTGACCAAAACCTATTGACTATCCCCCGCTCCAAACTCTCCACCCTGGGTGGCAGGTCCTTCAGTGCCTTGGCCCCCAAACTCTGGAACTCCCTCCCCCAACCTCTTCATGCCTGTCCTTCTCTTCCTTTCTTCAAAGCACATCTCAAGACCTTTAATGATCACTTCTCCTCCACACCCAACACATAGCTCCATACAGATAACTTGTCTTTGTTGTATTGTTTTGTTTGTTTGTTATTGTGTTTCCCTGCCTTTGTCTCTGTTGTATTGTTTTGTTTGTTTGTTATTGTGTTTCCCTGCCTTCCTACTATGTAAAGCGACCTTGGGTTTGAGAAAGGCGCTATATAAAATAAACTTATTATTATATTATTATTAACAGATGTGAGTGTGGTTTGGTATATGGTACCATCTGAAACCAGCACAATTGGACCAGACTACATGCAATCTGTGCAGTCGGTAGCATATGTTTGAGCCACTCTGAATGAAATGGAGCGAGAGAACAATGGGTTTAAGCTACCGTTTTCTCATGTACAGACCTTATTCATCTTAATTATGTATTTAATTTGCTGGATTTTTTATAAATGTATTTTTTTATATTTTTTATTATTTTTTTATTTATTTTTTTTATCTCAAACGACTTTCAGACATCCCACAGGCCTATGGACCCAGAGCATCAAGTCCCTTGCTGGCAGATGGCAGATGGGCACCAAGCCAAACTTTTGTGGGTACCTATGCAGTTTCAAGGCCAGGTGGTTTCATCCCACACTGGTCTTGGGTATGTGCAGGTTCAAGGCCAGTTTCGGCCAACTGGTTTCATTCCACACTCTGTGGCATGAGAATGTCAAATTTGGCACAATGTCAACAATCAAAAATCAAATGTGGTACTCAAGTAAGTAGAGAATATGTGATAAAACATCCCCACAAAAACATGAATTTGTATAAATTCTGAAAATCATATATTTTCACATTTTCAAAATAAATCAATGAAATTCAGATGATATGGCTAAAAAAGTTTTTTTATAGGCTGGATTCCACACCTTCCAAGTCCTCCACACCTAGTCACCTCTCACCTGTTTGAAAATATGGAAAGGAAAATATTCTGTAAAGGTTTAAGAACTTTTATTTCAAATTCACTGTAGCAGCACACTCCAGATAGATATACAGTCTTTGGCGACCTCTGGTGGTCATAAATTGTCCAACCCAGAGAAAATCTACAATTTTTTTTTTTGCCACATACATCTCAAGTCCAGCCTTTAAAGATGATAATGTAATATCAACAAGCCTATAAGCTTTGCCAAGACAGAATCACTTTTATAAATGCCTTTAATGCATAAGTTACAAACTATATGTTATGTATGTTTAAAACAGAATGTGTGTGTGAGTGCTGGGTGAATGGGGTAATAGTGGAGTCTATAGCTGGGTGATTATAAGTATAAGTATAATTATAAGTATAAGAATAAGTACATTTATCCCAATCCGTGAATTAGTGAGACACACTCAGCACACAGTGAACACACAGTGAGGTGAAGCACACACTAATCCCGGCGCATTGAGCTGCCTGCAACAACAGCGGCGCTCGGGGAGCAGTGAGGGGTTAGGTGCCTTGCTCAACCCTACTGGTCAGGGTTCGAACTGCCCTACAGTAGGCCACGGCTGCCTTACGATTGGGATTGGGGTAATAGTGCGTCTGTTGCTGGGTGACTGGGGTAATAGTGAGTCTGTAGCTGGGTGATTGGGGTATAATAGTTAGTCTGTAGCTGGGTGATTGGGGTATTAGTGGAGTCTGTAGCTGGGTGAGTTGTAACGTTGAGCTCAGCTGTAACGTAAATTGGCACTACGTTGGAGTTTACGAGTATCTGAGCTTAGTTGTAACGCAAAGTGGCACTATTGGAGTTTACAAGCTACTAAAATTGAACGGGTTGCACCACGCAAAATAACTTTATCATAACACTAAGGCCTAAGCTACACCAGGCAAGTAACTGAAGTGGTCCGTTCGTGTTGTGTAGCTAACCCAGACATGATAGTGGCGCGTACGTTTGAAAAAAATAGACCATTCTTCAAAAATGGATTTTACGCATCGCAAACGGAATGCTTCAGTTACGCGCCTAGTGTAGCTTCCCTGTAAGCTATAACTTAAATTGTACGCATCCCTCTCCCTAGGCGTGAGGGCTGTTAAGTGAATCCATTCCAAGCCATGGAGGCCAATTGGGCGGCGCGTATGTCCTGTTTCCGTGGGGCTAAGAGGATGAGAGTTGTAGGCTCCCCCTGGATAGGACACAGAGGTAACTCCCAACAAAATCTGGAACCCATTTTAGAGCTAGGTGGACTGAGAGAATGCAGATGATGTGTCTTGTCCAAGGGCACAACCTGCAACATCAAATCATCATCTGGGACTTGAACCAGCGATTTTAAGATTGCCAGCCTAATCCCTTACATCACTTAGCTACACACTCTGCAATCAGGGCTGTAGTGGAGGCTAAACAGAATTAAACACAGTTTATCCACCTCTTATTAGAGTTTATCCACCTCTTAAAAGAGTTTATTTCTCCAATTGCAGCTTTTAACATTCATAAATCACAGTGTATTATCCACATCCCAGTGTAAACTCTAGGAACCATTTAATACCACTGGTATTGTTATAAACATGGACAATAACCTCCACCATCTTCTGATTGCCTTTTTTAAAAAATCACATACCGCATGGCACAGTCCACCTTATGCATTCATTATACGGGTTATATATATGTGGTCATTTCCTCTGTCGCACAACAAATTTCAGCCTCATGCAGGCAGCTCCTAGCCTGGCTCCTAGCCTGGTAATCTAGAAAGATTAAGTATAAGTATATACTCTTTTGATCCCGTGAGGGAAATTTGGTCTGCATTTATCCCAATCCGTGAATTAGTGAAACATACTCAGCACACAGTGAACACACAGTGAGGTGAAGCACACACTAATCCCGGCGCAGTGAGCTACCTGCAACAACAGCAGCGCTCGGTGAGCAGTGAGGGGTTAGGTGCCTTGCTCAAGGCTGTGCCTACTGGTCGGGGTTTGAACCGGCAACGCTCCGATTACAAGTCCGAAGCGCAAACCAGTAGGCCACGGCTGCCCCAGGGTCTGGCCATGACTAATGTAATGGCCCAACTCGAGGGGCGGCACCAAGCATGCATTTGAAAATCTCACTGCATGCAATTGGATAATACTACGACCTAGCCTGGGTGTTCCCATGCTGCCTTGCGCGCGATTTGATTCACGCTGCTAAGGCAGCCTGGAGACCATGGAGCAAATTTTCGCCTGAGATAGGGAACCAATCACAGAAGGGGACCACAGGGGGGAAAGCAAGACGATGATGAGCTATGCACAGACGCATTTGATAGACATCCGTGGCACCCAATAAACGGATCCGGGCATTTTTTTCAAATACGAGAAAATGAACGTTTGGTTCCCAGACCACGTCTCATTGAGATGTGGTGGTGCTAGCCAGGCTAACTACGACCAGTGTTTACTGACTGATTCTGGAATTTCGACGCATTGGATAACACTAGGACCAATGTTTACTGACTGATTCGTTGCAGCACTGTCGTCATCTGCTTAGCTCGCCTCTGGCCCGCCTATATCAGATACACTGATGTGATTGGTTCCTCTCGATGCAAGGGGTAAAAGTAACGTTTATCATTACTCATTGCAGAGACAATTCAAATTGTGCTCTCGCGAGAACTCTGTTGTTGAGTAACCTGTTGATGTGTTGAATAACTTGGTGAGGTGTTTAGTAACCTGGTGATATGTTGAGTTATCTTGTGATGGTCTGAGTAACCTGGTGATGTGGTGAGTAACCATGGGTGGGGCAGCCGTGGCCTACTGGTTAGGGCTTTGGGCTTGTAACAGAAGGGTTGCCGGTTCGATCTCCTACCCAGTAGGAAAAATGTGGGTGGGGGAAGTGGTTGAGCATGGCTATCCCATGCCCACATCCACGGCTGAAGTGCCCTTGAGCAAACCCCTCACTGCTCCCCGAGCGCCGCTGTAGCAGGCAGCTCACTGCTCCGAGTTAGTGTGTGCTTCGCTTCACTGTGTGCTCACTGTGTGCAAATTGGGATAAATGCAGAGACCAAATTTCCCTCATGGGATCAAAAGAGTATATACATACTTATACTTACACTTATACTTATACTTACCCTGGTGATGCGCTGAGTATCCTGGTGAGGTGTTGAGTATCCTGGTGATGTGTTGAGTATCCTGGTGAGGTGTTGAGTAACCTGGTGATGTGTTGAGTATCCTGGTGAGGTGTTGAGTAACCTGGTGATGCGCTGAGTAACCTGGTGATGCGCTGAGTAACCTGGTGATGTGTTGAGTATCCTGGTGATGTGTTGAGTATCCTGGTGAGGTGTTGAGTAACCTGGTGATGCGCTGAGTAACCTGGTGAGGTGTTGAGTATCCTGGTGAGGTGTTGAGTAACCTGGTGATGTGTTGAGTATCCTGGTGAGGTGTTGAGTAACCTGGTGATGTGTTGAGTATCCTGGTGAGGTGTTGAGTATCCTGGTGACGTGTGGAGTAACCTGGTGATGTGTTGCATAACCTGGTGATGTGTTGAGTATCCTGGTGAGGTGCTGAGTAACCTGGTGACGTGTGGAGTAACCTGGTGATGTGTTGCATAACCTGGTGATGTGTTGCATAACCTGGTGATGTGTTGAGTATCCTGGTGATGTGTTGAGTATCCTGGTGACGTGTGGAGTAACCTGGTGATGTGTTGCATAACCTGGTGATGTGTTGAGTATCCTGGTGAGGTGTTGAGTAACCTGGTGACGTGTGGAGTAACCTGGTGATGTGTTGCATAACCTGGTGATGTGTTGAGTATCCTGGTGAGGTGTTGAGTAACCTGGTGACGTGTGGAGTAACCTGGTGATGTGTTGCATAACCTGGTGATGTGTTGAGTATCCTGGTGAGGTGTTGAGTAACCTGGTGATGTGTTGCATAACCTGGTGATGTGTTGAGTATCCTGGTGAGGTGTTGAGTAACCTGGTGACGTGTGGAGTAACCTGGTGAGGTGAGTAACCTGGAGATATAGAAAATCAAGTTCCAGAAGGTTTGATAGATAAATAGGTACTTTATTGATCCCCAAGGGGAAATTCAAGGTCTCAGTAGCATACAGACATCACACAAAACATGCACTTACAGCAGAAAAAGTAATATAAGTATATACATATAAAAAACTCGGTAACACTTTACTTGACAGACATAAGAGTGACATAACACTGTCGTGAACACATGACACTGTCCTGCATGAACCCTAACCCTATTCCTAACCCTAACTCTAGCCCTAAACCTAACCCTAATCCTAATCTCTAACTCTAACCCTAATCCTAATCCTAACCCTAATTTATGACAAAAACCGAATGACACTTAATGACAGAAGCGTTATGTCATAAACGTTTATGACTTATTTATGATACGTTCATGACAGTGGCATGTCACTCTTATGTCGATACTGTCAAGTAAAGTGTAACCAAAAACTCCACTGTACAATAGAGACAGTAGAGGATAAAAAATACTAAAATACTAAATACTAAATATACTATATAAACTAAATCAAATATCCACATAGTGTGCTTAAGGATGATCAAGCATGAGGCGCTTGCAGTGACAGGGCAGGGACTGAGCCTGTAAGTCTCTGTGCATGGTAAGGTGCTCTATGAGAGTGAGTGTCATGGTGATGGTGCAAATAAGTAAGTCCAACAGTGCAACAGTACAAGAATAAAGTCTAGAGACCAGCATAAAATAAATATGGACATATAAGAGAATAATGTATAATGTAGAGAAGGTAATATAAAAAAAAACTATATATATAAAGTGTAACCTTTTTTAAAGGCGCGTGTCTACATTGAGTATCTCTCTGGAGTCAACATGACAACTCTGTCAGAAAGCTGAAATCTGTCAGGCACAATGTTTGAAAATGACTTGCCAAACACAGTCCTCACACACACCGTCCTTATAATCATGTGTGTACATGTGCATGGAGAATGGTTTTACTAGTCATGATAAATTATATGGCCTTATTAGTCTTGATGAATTATATGGTCTGACTAGTCATGATGAGTTATATGGTTTCACTGAAACTATTTGGACAACTTCAAAGAGAGGCTTTTATTACTATAAATGATCACATAGAGGAAGGGCTTAACTTGTTATACAAATACTTGAGTCATGATTCCACAGAGTTAAGTTCTGATGTGAATTCTAGGTTTAACAACTGACCCAGATAAGTTCACTTGAGCAACCTTCCTAAAGGCAGAGCAGGTATGAGGTTTAGCAACGTAGCCCATAAGTTCACTTGAGCAACCTTTCAAAAGAAGAGCTGAATTGCTTTATTTTGCAGGGGTAATGAAGCCATTAAGCCCCTCCATTAATATATTTTACCATGAGCTTCATATGAGTGCATCAAGAAATCAATGAATTATGATGATGATGATTTTTATTTGTTGTTGTTGTTGTTGTTATTCTTACTGATAAAGATACTGTACACTGTATACTGTAAAGATACAGTTTTCCAGTTGTCTGTCCATACATGAGTGCAGCCGTTATGATAGTGTTTACACAATATTTCCCCAATGGATCTTCATCACACTTTACACAGGTAATCACTTCAAACGAGTCATGGGGTCATGGGGTCCTACGTGGGATAAGTATATTTATAAAATATCTCCCAAGTGGCTTGACTGATCTTCCTCAAACCTTATCTAGGCAAGCTGCATGGATTAGGTGCTCAAATGTCTCAACATGTCAACCAGCAGTGGTGATAATTAATCTGATGTGTTGAGATTATGGAATAGGTATCATGGATGCAGCACTCTCAGCCTAATCTGCATGTTTGATCTACCTGACCTGCACATAATACAATGCCCATGAATGGGGTGTTTGGCACGATGGAATTACTGGATGGAATTACTGATTAATGAAGTTATGAAGTCGGACTCGACACGCCTGTCTCCAACAACAATATATTTTTGCTGGTAACATTTTGTTGTGTTTTTTTGTACCATTTGTTGTATTCTGGCTTTGCAGACTGATGTTGCTGGTTGGCAGTGCAATCACTGGAGGATTTCTCTTCCAGATTGCCCCCTGCTCTGATTACATGAAACCCACAGCACACAACACCAGGGCACAAAACTGACAGGCATTCTTGGGTGAGAGGAGAGGATGGCTTTCCTCTCCTTGAGCTGAGAAGAGTTCCGTTTCCACATGTTCTTTACATATGTGGCATTTTCCTCATATTTTCAGAGTTCCATTTCCACACGTTCCTTTTCCACGCGTTCTTTATGTATGTGGCCTTTTCCTCATGTTTTCCAGAGTTCCGTTTCCACACGTTCTTCACAACGAATGAATTTAACTTACACTCTTAAAACAAACACATCTGTGTCCAGATTGGGACAACACATTAATTTTAAGAGCGTAGGAAATGTGAAAGTGAACCATCCATTATACACTTCAACAGGGGGTGCTATAGGCCTATTGACATTGGCGGAGCGAGGGGGCGGCTTCGGGGGCTCAAGCCCCGAATCTTTTTTCAAAAGCCCCAAATCTTTTTTTTGTATGTGTTTTCAATTTCCAACGATTCTAATTTAACTTCCCCTTGGTTTCTCTATAAATGTTACAAAATGTAGGCTACTATTACTGAGCAAATAGGCTATCCCTTATTTTAAAGCCCAATATTGACAGATAATCTGATTTCCCACAGGATGAGTTTAGGCAATGCCAGAGCCGAGAGCAGTTTATTTATATATTTATGCTCGTTTTCATTTATTATGCGCTCGCATAATTAAGGCAGCTATCTAACGCCATAGTTTACGTCATAAACCTGGAAGGAAAGTTCAGAGCGGCGCAGTCAGTTTAAACAGCAAGCCGGTAAGAAAAACTATTGTCAAGACATTAGGAAATTAGGCTACTGTGCCCCGGAATACAAAAATAAACTTCAGAAAGACAGAAAGTTTGTTGTAGGCTCATGGGCGGATTATGAACTTTCGGGCCCCTGGGCCCAGATGTATTAAGGGCCCCCCACTAATTGTCATATGTGGGAGGGGGGTTTGGGGGTCCTCCCCCAGAAAATGTTTAATTTGTTTGATGTGATTTCCTGTATTCTGGGGCATTTTGGGGATGCTAAATTCAATCAGATTCATAGCCTACATCCTGATTTGTTGATATTGAGGCAATGACTCCATGCAAAGGCTTGGGCTTCAGGGCCCCCTGACCCCTTGGGCCCCTGGGCCCAGGCCCGGTAGGCCTGTGCAGCCTAATCCATCCCTGTGTAGGCTACTGTATTCATAGAGTCTCAATGACCGAATCAGTAGATTTACCTGTTGTCAGTTGAGTTTGTTCAATTCATTTATTGTAGGCTAGTAGCCTAGGCAAATATGAAACGGAGATGTAACGTGGCTACCGGCGGGATTTTGAACTTACATCGCAAACAATACCATGGGATTGATGTGTTCTCCATTTGAGGAACGTAATCAATTGCAGACGTGCACAGACAGCTCAGAGCGCATAGGCCTAGGCTACTTTAACTTTCTAGAGTGAGCATTAATTACATAAAAGATGCTTCATACCAAAACAACGATCAAACATTATCAAATGTATCATGACGTGTTGTCACAAAGACTTACTCCAATTAGAAAATCGAAACCAAAATCATGTAAGTGTAAGTGTTCTCTCATTGATGCCTGTAGGCCTGTAAAGGAAAATGTGATTTCAGTTTGTATAATGTACCCCCCCCCCCCCCCTCCCCATCTGAATTAGTCCCCCTATGGAAGCACTGAAGGGGGGAATTCCCCCCCCATTTTTAAAAAGGAATTTTAAGCCCTGGATTAAATTTAGCTTCATGTGTTCCACTGAACATTATAATAAGTGGGTTCACAATGTGTGGGGCTGTGCTAAACCTGACCATAAGGCTACTTTGGCCAGAGTTCAAAGTAAAAATGTATTGAGACAAGGTATAGGATCCCATCAGGTTTATCTCAGCATAGTATACTAGCCTATAATATACAAACCATAACTCATAAAAAATGCTTAATTAACTAAGTGCCTGCTGATCAGATAGGCTATGCCTATAGACCCCTCTTGAAAGACCCAAAGTGCCAGTCAGATATACCTTGAGTCTCACATTTTTAAAGTCTCAATGTGTCCATTAGTTTACACAGAATTCACCAGAAGTCATTATTTAAGGGTTTATTTTTCAAAATGTTCTGCCCCGGGGTGCATGCCCCGCCCGGATCCTCCTAGCCTTCCTGTGTGTGACACTGGGCTAAGCCCCCAATGTTTGAAATGTCTGGCTCCGCCCCTGCCTATTGATAATGATCATTATTAATTCATCGTTACTGACTAATGCCCATCGTTCATTTGTTAATTTTCCAAAGTTCATTTTTAAATAGCACAATAATAACAAATTAAAATGGATGTGAAACTGCTGACTCACAAATCCTATAGGCTACTAAGATCAGTAGGCCTAGTCGTTTCATTATAAACCTTCAACATTGTCCCACTCTCCACGGACTTGAATCAAATTGAATTGTCATGACAGCAATAGCTCGATGAAAAAGTCCCTGAACACCGCAGTGACAACCATCTAATATATTCTATGTGGGAAAAACCCTTCGCATGCGGTGTTTCCAGCGGCGATGCGCAATCGCAACCCTGATACCAGTTGCAGTGCATAAAACGACCGCTTGGTGTAGATATGGTTCCATAACTTACGATCTCAGCAGCCCTCTCGAAACTATCGCGGCGAGCGAAGGATTCAACAATATATTGTGCAGCTGCCTTCTCCATTAGGACTGGAATGTGCGTGTTGTGGAGCGTCCGAGTAGGTTGTTTTTTTCGGTATGGATATAATTACGCCATCTAATTGAGTATTCTTGCCCTCCTCTCTCCAATGGGTGAGGTTGATTGTAGACTAATTAAGCGTACTGCCATGATAGGCCATATTATATCTGTTGCATTTGAACAAATTATTAATTTCAAGAAGCCTGTGGCTTCAGGTTTTCAGGTATTATATATCATAAATATATATACATATATTTCCTCCATATGCCATACGAACGGCATTTCATAGGTTACGTAAGACATAGGCTGCAGTAGCAGAATCACCGAACACCCGGGGAAAGTTCTAGAGACAATATAGAGAGAATAAATACTGAAAAAAACGTAATCTTTCTGCGGACACTAACACACAGGCCCATTTGCTGAATTTATTCAGCGGCGAAATAAGTGTTTTATGTGTTTTATTCTGAGTTCTTCTGGCTTGTCTATTTCAGCAAAAGTGTAGCATGTACCGGCATTATTGAGATAAAAAGTCCAATCGAATGTCCCCATGATCGAACTATTTCCCCATCGCGGAAATACTTCCAGCTTCTTGCATGTAACTCATTCTACACACACAGATAGGGAGCATTTGGGCATTATAATTTGAAACGGGTAATGTATGTATGTCAAACATCCACGTCTGTTGTCGAACTGAAAGCGTCCTTCTCTTCTGTTTACATCCTTCTCTGAGCCTCAGGACAGATCTGTCGAGGTCTAAGCGCATTGCACGCACCGTGACCCGCGGGTCAGTTCCCGAAGGTTGAACGTGGGGGATGGTTGTCCATCAGAAGTGGTGGTGACCATTACTTTAGTCCATCGTCAGACTTCGGGCAATCCTATTATCAACTGATATAGGCTAACCAGAGATGTGTTCTTGCTGATTTAAAGTATATGCCCAGACATACACAAACACTGAACAACAATTAGAAAAAGTCCCTGTTATTGATGTCTATTAGGCTACATACAAATAGGGCAAACTATGATTTCGTAGCAGAAGTCTAGAATAACTAAACCTCGCGTTGTTGCCGTGGGTGGGAAGCAGCCTAAAATAACTGATCTGGCAAAGTCACTTAGCCTATCTATAAATGTCAGTTATAAATTTAGATGGGCAACTTTGACAATCAAACGATGTGTCTCTATGTATTGTATGGGGATTCTCTGAGGACTGGTGCGCTTTGTTTACCGATCGCGTGTGAAGCTACCTCAAAACGCCCTCCCTCTTTCCCCCCTCGTTCGTGTTTTATTTTACACGGACGTCGAGCGAAGTGTGCTGGGTTTATGGTAATTGCGGTTCCCCGACTGGCCTTCTGGGTAGTCTACGGCTGAGAGCGAGCTGCGCTCGAGCCCTCATTCTGCGCTGCACGTTCGAGGCAGCAGTTGTAGGTGACTCGAAGTGCACTTAACGCACGGAAACCTTGGGATACGGACTTACATACGTCCTTGGAACAACATTGTCGAAAGTCTGGAAAGAGACGGTGGTGTCGAGAGTGTATTTGGGAAATCATAAGAAAAAAACGCTCGACAAAATGCGTAACGACTGACCATATTCGGAGACGGCGTGCTCGTTGTCTGCCTAGCCCAACATGGCGCTGCGAAGCATTACCGGGCTGAATTAGTTCGTCTCGTGGACTCTACGGACGTTCGCCACCTGTACGCTTAGGGACTACTGAATGCATCTTATGTTTGGACTAAGGAATACAATTTTGGATTTCACTGGATTTCGAGGATGTTAATATATCACTTAACGTCGCATTTGCCCATGACTGGATATACATCGAGACTTTGGATTGTTAACATGTTTAAGTCATCTTCAGTTCATTCCACGAAGTAAATAGTTTTGGTCTGTATTTGTTTTCAGTTCGAACACAACTGTAGGTTACTGTGCAAACATCCGATGTGTTCAGAACTGATCTTTGCTTAGTTTTGGGATGTCTGCCTCTCCGACACTAATAACGGTGTTCACTGCTTCAACTGATCGTATCGTCAACTTATAACTAGAGTTTTTTTTTCATAACCAAGGACGAGGAAATCATTTCGACTTTAAGTCTGGTAAGAGTATTTTTCACTATATCTCTTTGGAGTTGTATGTTTAATTTTGTTTTCATTTTTAGTGCTCGATACTTAGCGTTAATGCGCAACGTTACGATTGGCGTGACTCCGACAGACACTTCACGAACTCGGGAGTTCACGATCCGGTATAAAACTGCATTTTTATTGATTGTATTAATGGTATTTCATTACTAATGTCCGAAACACAAACATACATTCGGAATATCCTGTAAAAGTTTCCAGAGAAATATTCAGGGGAAGCGCGGGTATGACGGGTCTATTTGGTGATTTCGTTGCCAACCCAACGTATAGAGAAGAGTTTACTGTATGAAATTGCCCAATTGGAATTATTTCATTTACACATGGGACGTCATTGTCTGCAGTGAATGGACGCAAACTTCGGGGCTTTCCAGTTGTTGGACGTTTCATCAAAATATAGCCTAATCTATTTTTACTAGAAAACAATTAGCCTACTCTTGGTTGTTTTTTGTAGATTCGCGTGGTTGGCTTTCTCAGAGCAAAATTACATGTCCATGATAAATTAGGTGTATGATGTTGGCTAGGCCTACATCACTCGTACGAAAAGGATGTTGATTCGTCTCATTTATTTTACGGCCGTAACCTGCAGTGAGAGCGCAGAGTTTGCAGTTGATAACATTTGGAGGTCACCTCCCGTTCTACATTCCCGAACATTTGCGTGGGATTGAAAAAAATACCTACTAATTAGCACTCAGTTTAATTCAACACACTGTCTGTTTTGGTGATGACAAAATGTAAATTATTTGTATGAGTATGCGCTCAGGGCTTTTCCGTGGATGCAGCAAAACACATGTTGGTGCGAAAACTGACGAGAGAGATGAATGCTTGTCCATCTCTCGACTGCCTCACTTTGTGGAATATATCTATCTATACTACATAACTAGAAAGTGAGCGCAGTTCAACTTCACGAGCTCTCCGTCAACTCTAGTGTGCCTTCATCACTCTTCGACGGAAAAGCAGTGAGCACCGATCTAAACAATGTCTCAGTGGTCTCGGCGACCGTGTTCGGTCTTCCCCGGAGCGCTTTCGGTCAAATACTAGATTCTTTGTCTCTTCAATTGTTTGTTGTAAGGAGAGATTGATAGGTCTTACAATGTCGTGAAATGAGTCAAGACAGATGAATGTGTCCCTGTAGTGTGTCTTCGTTAATGTATAAAATTGCCTTAAGTTAAAAATTGTGAAGTTTAAACAATTAGCTTTGCGTGTTGGGCCTCATGAATTAGGAGTTTCTTTCGGCCTTTTTGCACCACTGATTACACAAGAAGTTTCATGCTGATTACACGTTGGTACACTTACTAATACTTATATGTCCAACAGACATAGGTTATTTTGTTCTGCACAGATTGACGGCATATTAGAAAGTGAGTTGTGCAAAGTAACCAATGTTGAGACTAACCACGCTTTAAAGCCCATATCAGATATATAAATAGTAAGGAATAATATTTGACCATGTCTTTGGGCATGTCGCTTGTCATGTAGCTTCTATTGAGGAGAAGCTATACCTTTTTTTTATTTCTATCATATATATGTATGCTTGTTTTCATTAGCAATGACTCATGGACCATAGGCTGCATTGCAGTCTTCATCACTTTACTTGTAGAATAAAATGCAAAGAACAGTGAGGTCCTAAATCAATTCATCGCCCCTGATTGAAAACGAACATACTTTTTCTTCTTGGAAACTTGACTGTCGTATGCGTTGGTGCACATTTTTACGCTTTAATAGCCTTTTATGAATAGCCAACCAACGGCATTGTAATTGTCTAGTATTGAAAATGGACAACCTGGTTAGTATTCACATTTCAGTCCCACTGCGCGCTGATTCAGGCCTCAGGACGTTGGCAGGCGTTTGTTTATTTTTAGCGCTTGGTTGAAGCTTTCGCGCATGATTTCCCAAAGACGCGACGCGAGGTCCAGGGTGACAATGGATCAGGCCGAATCACCCGATGTAGCTCAGTCAACAGAGGAGGGAAAATGATGGAAGACTGTATGTAGCATTGTTTTGGTGTAGTGTGATAGTTGAGATTTGGACGTTTGTGGCTGAAGTGTTGGTTAATTTAGTCGCTGAAATGTTTTTGTCTGATTCTCGATTTGTCTGGGTAACTGATGTCATGCTGTATTTTGTCTACAGCATTTTAATCATTAATTTATCATGTGGTAAATATTTGGGTCCTTAGGAATAATACATTTTAGTAAAATTAAATGCTTAGTAGGCCTATTGGGAAATGTTCAGTATTCCCTTTTGTAACTTCAAATATATAGCCTGATGCCGTTATAATGTAAAGTTCTACGCCACGTTAAAACTCAGGCTGACCGAAAAATAAGGTGACTATCTAGCCTATCTGCGTACACAATGACAATATCTGAGCTGCGTCCGCGGGCAGTAGAATTCATGGCGGAGAGCTGCCGATATCGGATTTCAGAGTTGGCTCCCGGAGGAGACGTCACAGTTTGATTGAAGTTTCTCTCAGTCCGCGGCTCCCCTGGGACGACAGGCCTGAAACAGGAGAGTTCTTCTCTCCGCTTCAGGGAGCTTATGCGCCACAGCAGGAGCTCCGCGTGCACGGATCGCTGCGCTCGGATAAAGACGCCTACCCACGCCTACACATTGTTTTCTTTAACACCGCGTTTTCACGGAAAAGCGCCAAACAGAAATCGGGAATCGACAGAGTTGTCTCTGCACAGACGCCAATACGAACCTATATGATACAGCATATTTGCCCTTGATCTATCCACATGCCCTTTGGACACATATTTGGGCTACCACTAAGATATAGTTTTGTGGCTGCAAAAGTTAGACATGTTAAATACATCAACTCAGTGCTCTGTCCGTGTTTAACTACCATTTTAAACAAGTGTTTTACACCGCCTACGATTCGTCGTTTTTAGAAATCACATGGCTTGTCCATGTTGGACAAACCGTGTGATTGGATATAGCCCTACATTTTGCTTTCATTTGGATGTAGCCTACCCCATTTCTTTGCTTTCTACGACAAGGGTAGGCGACTCGTTAATGTAAAGAAATGGGATACATCCACATATGCTGAAAGTTAAATATAGGGCTATATTTAATCCGCCAACGGCCACTTATATGGTTTGAAGTGGGCTGGTTTAATTAGTGATACTTTTTATTTGCGCTCTGGCTAAGTAGGCCAAGAATGTTGGGAGCGATCTTGACCATGATCTTTTCCTTTCTCTAGGTCGCCCGTGGTGTATCGAGACAATACCGGCCGTCTGACACTGCGTGATAACTGGTCACCCAGGGCAGTCTGCTCCTGGGGCCAATAAAAGATCAAGCCCATGGCTGTTCTGTCGTTGTGACCTACAATTGTTTAAATGTCATTACTATGTGCCTCCAATATTCTATATTTCAGAACATCTATCCATGTGAAATTACAAACCTTGCCCAAGACTCAAGTCAGGCTATCTGTTTTTTTTTTCTTGTGGTGTTAAAATGGGTTGCCCACTATTTGCGAAAACCTTTGAAATGGGAATGGTATTTCCGACTTTCTACGGGCTAGTTCCATCCCCGTCGCTGGACATTATAAAACGTTTTACTACAGCTTTAAGAGACGGCGAGCCTCCGCGCCTCCGCGCCTGATATATCTGGCAATCTGCCAGTGCCGACTCCGCGGAGCTGGCGGAGCCGTGAGAGGCTGCGCAGGAGTTGAACTGGAGACCGAGACAGGCTTTCCTTTCGTCCGCTCAGTTAACAGCCCACCAAATGTGAACAAGCCATGCTAACTGATACATTTCCAATCTTGATCTTAGTTTTATTCGCATGATCTTTAATTGATTGTCTTCAGCGTTAATGTCCTGCTGTCTTGGTGTTTTTGTTGTGAAAACGCAACAGGATACACAAACGTCTTATTGTTGTTGATTCTGTGTGGTCAAAATAAATGTTTTGAACGCAATGCCTTCCTATTGTGACATTAAGCCAAACCAACAAACTAGGTGTGTTAATGATTGACCCCAACCTTTTCAAACATTAGAAACGGGAATAGAAACAAAAGGAAACTGAAGGGAAGACTCAAGAAGCAACAACTCGTTTGGGGCTGCACAGAGTAGCCTAGTTATCAGTGTTGAATTTTACGAGTTCATTTTGGCATTGTGAAATTTGGACAATAACTTTAATTATTGGACCCCCAGAGCCGCTATTACGTTGTTAATGAAGGCTTGCGCGCTGTAGTCAGTAGTGGTCCAATGCCTGCCGATTTGGATTTGTGCTTGCCGAGAGAATCTCCCAATATCCATCACAACCACGACACATTGGATACGCCTAGGCTACGGTGTGCTTGACCACCTTTCCGCCATTGACAGACTAGCCACCAGACTGCTCTAGGCCTACATTCGAGAGTCTTTGCTGTCACGGATAACTTAATTCCTTGTATTGTAAATGCAGTGTATGCAGAAGCCTATTGCTTTTTTCTAATATCTTGAACGTTTAAAAAGTGAGCTCGCCGCCGTAAACGTTTGGTTAATGTATTTCTTCCGGTAGTTGCGTCCAGCGTCTCCCAGTGATTGCCAATGATGGAATCCCCCCCATGACTGCAATTCTGACTTCAAAATTTACCAGCACTGTTGCCAGAGTACGATACTATCAGTTTTCGTTTCACTTGCTCGCACTGTCCTCTGGTTATGCGCCCTGGAAAATGCGCCCTGGTGCGATAATAACAAGTAACAGACCATTTTGCGAGGAATCCATCTGCATGATGTGCACCTTGTTTAAGTTTCGTAATGACTATAGGGTACGAATTGAGTCACCACGGTTTTCAAAATAATCTCCCCTCAGCAGTTTGATAAACGGCTAGGCAGTGTTACCTTTGTTGTTCAGTGGGCCTTAGATGTGAAGATATGGGATTCACACAATTATTTTAACGCATTATTTGACGTTGTTTGTTAATTATTTTAACGCATTATTTGTCTACTATTTGGTGGAATTTTTCACTGAATTAAGTCATACTGTGTTTATTTTCAGCAATTTATAATCCACACGTTATGGTGAAGTCCAGACAATCTAGAAGAGACAACTAAAGAAGATACCACACAAAGCATGGTAAGAGTGCCTGTTTTATTCTGAGCATAGGACTGCTATACTTTTAGACTCTAGCTCACTCTGCCTTTATGGACCCTTTCAAGAGAGTTCCATTATCAGCATCATAGTTGGCCCCACAAGGCTTCCTTTTTAACATTCCATATGTTATCTTAATGCAGAGGAGGTAGATTGGGGCCCAAATAGAACGTTCAAGCATTGTTTTTGTTTTTATTGTTGAAAGGGTCTATATATGACCCATGGAAGGTAGGCCTACATCTAAAATGGCCAGTAAGCCAAGCAGGAATTACTCAATAAAGTATATTTGACTCTCCCAATAGCAAATGAGCACAACACTTTTGTTCTGCCCTCAAATGAGCTTGACTTTACAGAGCCAACTGTGGCAAATGCTTGAATGAAATTCCTCATTTTTGTAAGTGGCTTTGGACAAAGGAGTCAGCTAAATGAGTATATGAAATGTAAATGTAATGTAATGTAAATGCTTAACTGTTTGCACCGAGGGAAATGAGCATTCAGGCAGAAATGAGGATGAGTAGTCAAGGTAACCATAGTCATAATCCTGCACATATTAGTACTGTTATAAGTACTGATTTGGGGACTAATGAGCAGTATTATGACGCCGTAGGACAGCTCAGGACGGCTCAACTTTTTGATCAGTTACATGTCGTAGTGACATATGACAGGATGACACTGAGATAGTAACTGTAGCAGTATGTAGTAATAAGTAGAATGCGCTGCCTATACTGATGCCCTGACTGTATGTGCTGTGATGTGTGGTGCAGGTGGATGCGAGTACAGCTTGCAGGATGAACCCACTTGCTGCACTCGGCATTGATCGGAGTGGTCTGATGCATGAGGGCCTTCGCGTCCACGGTGGGATGGTCTACCCTCCAGGAATCCACACGCTGCCCACCGAGAAGGCCCGCGAGGGAGCCTCGCTGCCTCTGGGTTACGTCAGCGACCGCATCCCTGACCTTTACAAGCAGGACGTGTCTCTGGATGCAAGGAAAGCGACCAACGGCTACGTGGGCCTCTACAAAAGCCCCCCGCCAGGGCTGCCGAAGCCCATGGTGGTGCCCGGGGGAGGCGCGGATGTCCTGGGGCTCGACCGGCGAGTCGGGCCTGGGGACAAGCCCTCCGAGCTCGGCCTGAACGGCAGCAGCAGCTTTCTCGGGCGGTTACCGTGGATGTCGAACCCTTACCATGAGGCGGCCATGTACCCCTTTCTGGACTCAAGTAAATACGCAGCACTTAACATGTACAAGGCGTCCTTCATGTCCCAGCCGTCCCACTACCTGCCGCAGCACCTGGCCTACCAGCCGGGGGCCGAGCGCCTCTTCTACATGTCCCCGTACCCGCCCGCCCCCATCTCCTCCCCCCTCGCGCCCCCCGCTACGCATCCCCACGGCAACGGTGGCGCCCACCACGCTATCGCCGCTCATGCACTGCCAGGACAAGAGCCTGGCCAGCATGGGGCCCAGGATCCACCACGAACCCTCCGCATTTGGACAGCAGCTGCACCAGCCCCAGCATCAGCAGCTGCAGCCCCAGCCCCAGGCACACCACCAGGCCCACAGCGACCGGCAGCACTGCCACAGCAGCAGTAGCGACCGGCAGCATGGTATCAGCAGCGACCGGCAGCATGGTATCGGCAGCAGCAGTGACCGGCAGCATGGTATCAGCAGTGACCGGCAGCATGGTAGCAGCAGCAGCAGTGACCGGCAGCATGGTATCAGCAGTGACCGGCAGCATGGTATCAGCAGCAGCAGCAGCAGCGACCGGCAGCATGGCATCAGCAGCGACCGGCAGCATGGCATCAGCAGTGACCGGCAGCATGGCATCAGCAGTGACCGGCAGCATGGTATCAGCAGCAGCAGCGGCGCTAACGGCACCAACAGCATCATCAATACCAGCAGCAGCAGCAGCAGTGGTGGTGGTTGCATCAGCAAGTCCTCTCGCACGCCTTCAAGCAGAAGTGCCAGCTCCAGCAGCGTGAGCAGCAGCAGCGGCAGCAGCGCGAGCTGTGTGAGTAGCTCGGCGAGCGGTAGTGCGGTCAGCACGTGCCACCTCGTGGACACTAGCCCTGCGTCGGTGATGCACGCGCCGCGCCCGTCTGCCCGACCCGCACAGCCGGCCGGCCACCCCCCTCCCCCTCCTCCCCCCCTCGTCGACAGCACTTTGGACTACCAGAAGTTTCGGAGTCCGTCCTCCACGGCGTCCTCGGCTTCGTCCACTCCGGTCATGTCCCACCCGTTCTACATGAGCAGCGGGTCCCAGGAGCACCGCTCGCCCCTACGGTCCACTAGCCACAAGCCAAAGCCCAAAGACGGGAGCGCGGAGCACCGGGGCGGTCAGGCCGAACGGAAGGCCAGCAAGTCGCCCTCGCGGACTCCCTCCTCTGCGTCCTCGGAGAGGCCGGCTCCGCAGGCTCCTACCAAAGACCCGGCGGACAAGCCCTTGGATTTGTCTGCCAAGATCCTGGATTTCGAGGGGCCCCCTAACGGATTCCCTCCAAAGCTGGAGGCCTTGGCCAAGCTGGGCTACCCTTCCCCGTCAGCTCGTTACGGACTGCCCCCCAGCCGCGAGCTGCTCAAAGAGACCTTGTCCCCTTCAGCTGGCACGTCCTCCTCCTCCAAAACGCCAGAGAGGCCTGAGATTATTAGCACTTTACACTCCTCCTGGGTCGTGCCGCACAGCGCGCCCACGCCGCCAACGCTAAACCCGGACGCCGGCCAGAACAAAGGCCCCTCTGTGATCAAAAACAAGAATCTGGAGCACGTGGCTACCCAGCCTAGGAGCTCCTCATGCCCTCGCATCGGCGAGGCCAACAACGTCCTGATCCCCACACCGGCCCCGGCCCCCGTAATCGTGACTCCCGTCGGTCGGCCCTCCTCCACTTCGCCTTCCCCGAAGCCCAATGGCGAGTGGCCGAAATCGAACCCGACCCCGTCGGAAAAGGTAGCGGTGGCGAGCCGCGTCGGCAGCCACCAGCAGTGTGTCAAAGCGGCGAAACCCTCGAAAAAACCCGAGCCCCAAGAAATCCCCTTTAAACCGCAGCAGTCCCACTTGGAGAATGGACACCCGTCTGGTCATCTGTACATGCCCCAGAGTGAGGCGTATATGTCCCCTGGCCTAGCGTACGCTAACCGCTACCTCCCTTACCCTGTCCCCGACAGCATGTCCCTCTCTCATCTGCAGTTGTCTGGCAAAGGTCCAGTCTACCCCCACCCTGTCCTACTGGGCAGTACCAATCTCTACCCAGCTCGCCTGCCTCCGAAGCATGGCTTGCCGTACGGGCTCCCACCTTCGCACGGAGAGTATCTGACCTATCATGACCCCCAGGAGATGGTCCACCCCCTCATGTCCCCGCACCTATTGGACCCTAAAGTTAGCGAGCGTCTGGAGCTGCGCTCTCGGCATCCGCAGGACAAGTCCTGGCATCACGAGGAGTCCCCCTACAAAAGGCCTGGCATGACTGAGAACGAGGCGCTCCACAAAGCCGACCGCGAGGCTCTGGACAAAGTGGACGCGCTGAGCTCGAAAGGGAACAAGTCCCACGCTTCGGCGTCGGCTGCTGGGGGAAGGGAGGAGATCATCTGCATCGACCTGATCCAAGACGACGCAGATGGTGGCAGTGGGGGTGGGGGCTCCCAGGCTAACAAATACAGCGTGATCACTGCCAAGAGGCGTGACCCCTGCAGGCCTGGTGGCGGTGGTAACGGAGGCGATGGAAAGGAGCCAGAGCTTATGCAGATCCTGCGCTGCGGCCAGCAGCCCACCTCCGAGTCGCAGGCGGCCGAGGCCGACGGCCAGCACGAGCCCGCTGCCAGCAGGGCCCGTCCCCTAGAGTCTGCCGAGGGCCTGCGGCCAGAGTCGGCCGAACACAGCCAGGACGAGGACAGCATGTCCGAGCACAGCCCGCTGCCGGCGCTGTCCGAGGAGCAGACGTTGCGCTGCGCCCGCACCTCTGGCGACAGGACCTCGGACGAGTCCGACTACAAAGCCGACCGGCACGGCGCCGCCGGCGCTGCTCACGGTAACAGCGGTAGTGGTGCTGCGGCTATCCGCCGCTACGTGGACCTGGGCCCCAAGGAGGCCGCCAAGGACGAGGAGGCGCACGAGTCTCACGAGGACGAAGAGGATTGCGGACACGGCTCGTCCAAGAGCCGGCGCTCCAGCCTGACCAAGCGCATCGCCAACTCCTCGGGCTACGTGGGCGACCGCTTCAAGTGCGTCACCACTGAGCTCTATGCGGACTCCAGCAAGCTGGGCCGAGAGCAGCGTGCACTGCAGGTGAGCAAGTCTGCTGTTGTTGTGTGTGTTGGGAGGGTGGTTGGGATGCTCATAATGACTTGTGATGGTTAGGGGGGGGGGTAAAGGACTGGGTGGGGTTTGGAATGCCTCATAATGACTTGTGATGGTTAGGGGGGTTAGGGGGGTAAAGGACGTTGGGTGGCTTCTGCTTTCTGTCTCTGTCTGTGTGCTTGTGCGTTTGTGCTCGCTTCTATACCCCTTGACTCTTAATAGCCCTGTGGAATTAAAAAAAATATATATTTATGGTGTGGACATATTAGAGAAAGGAAATGTAAAAAGATTCGCATGCCTGAATGTACTGCTGCATTTAACTAGCTATCCAGTGAGGTGAGAGTGTTCACACATTAGTGTGACGGCTAAAGGCAGAGCAGAGTGTGAGAGTATTTAAGACTGATAGGACTGGCCGTTAGCCCCCCCAACACCCCCTGACACACACACATACACTTTCCTCTGACTCCCCTTCATGGCCTCTTTGGTGAGCTAGCCATTAGTGGCAGATAGTTATCATAACACGTTGGGCCAAGCCAGCCATTAGCGGCAGAAAGAGTTATCATAACACGCCGGGCCGAGCTAGCCATTAGCGGCAGAAATAGTTAGCATAACACGCCGGGCTGAGCTAGCCATTAGCGGCAGAAAGAGTTAGCATAACACACCGAGCTGAGGCGGCAGTGTGCCCAGTTGAGCGGAAACCCGTCTGCTGCAGCAGCGACGGCCACACCGCCTCTCAGGGCTGCAGGCCACTGCTAACCTGCAGGTGAGCCTGGGAGACGTGTGTGTGTGTGTGCGCGCGCTTGTGAGTGTGTCAGCCACCCCCTCCCCTTCCTCCTTCCCCAGAGTCTCCTCTCCCATCTTGGCTGAAAAGCTCTCACACACACGCTCACACACACACACACACATACATAGGTGTACACACACACACACACACACACACACACACCTCCCCAGGCTCCTTAGGCTGCATGCGCGGTCTGCAGTGGCAGCTTAAGTGAAATCCGGCCCATTCACTGCTGATGTGAAGGATTAGCGCTCCTCACGAGGCTCCCGCTCCCGCTCCCTGCTCAGCAGATTCATCAAAGCTGCGGCGAGCGATGGGGAGCCAGGTCCGAGCAGCGGTGGGGGCAATTCCCTCTGTGACCCCCCCCCCCCCCCCCCCCACCCTACCCTGACCCCACTCCCACTCCCTGACCCTACACCACCCACCAGAGGCCCCTGAGCATACACTCCCTACCCCCACCCCCCCCACACCCAATCATACACACTCCCTCCCCACCCACAACAGGCCCCCAAGAATTATTTATAAATATATTCATCAAAACGGCCAGTGCTCGTCACATGCTATAACCTAACTGCAATCGGGATTACCGCTAACTAGAATCCTTGTTATTTTGTTTCACTAAAAAAACATTAAGAATTGATGAATTGCAGTGGCAGTGCATTAGGCCAAGCCTTGAGGATAAACAGGATTGAATGGTGAATCAGTGGAGCACGTAGTTGGTCTCTTCCTCCTCACTGTCCTTTTCCAGTCTTCTGCTCTTGAGTTTTGTTTACATGTTGATTTCCTCAACTTGCTTATGTCTGTTTCCCCTTATTAAAAAGTTTAAAAACTGAATTAATATCCTGAATTTGACTGTTTTATGAGGGGCACATTGTGATGTAACTGAATGTCATAGATGTACAATATGCCCTGTAATGCCTGTAAAAGATATTGAGCACCCATTTTAATTGCTTAGATGGAAGTCTTATCACAAGAGGACAGTAATTTAAGGCAACTTGCTGCCAACTGTGAGGTCAGTTCTTTAATTTTTTTCACATTACTATTTAACGTTTCTTTTGGAGGGTTTCTTGGCAGGGAAAGGCATTGCTGTCGGGCTGCCTACTTTTCTAATACTTGTGTTGGTCTTAACTAAATTCAGCAGGCCTTTGGTTGTGTGTGTGTGTGTGTGGTCAGGGGCAGGGGTCATACGGCAGAAATAAACTGCATGAAATGCTGATAATGTTTAGTCATGTTTGTCTCAGTTATGTGAAATGTTATTTGGAAATGTATTACGCTACTCCGTGTCATGTAGAGAATGCATTTGTGTGAAAAGATATTTTAGGGCAATTTTCTGTTTTATTGTCATGATGTTTTAAGTATCAGAATAGGAATTGAGCATCTGGTTGTTGCAAATGCTTCTCCAGGTCTGGTTTCATGGTTTTCCTGTGTGCGTTTTTGTGTTCTGTGTGTGTGCCTGCCTGCCTGCCTGTCTGCCTGTCTGTGTGTGTGTGTGTGTGTGTGTGTGTGTGTGTAGCGTGCGATGATGCGCTTCTCGGAGCTGGAGCTGAAGGAGAAGGAGGGAGGTGTGGCGGGGAGCCAGCGCGGTGAGGGAGACTGGGAACGCAGCCAAGCCTGCCCCAAGCCCACGGCCACAGCCCTCGCCGAGCAGCCAGAGAGGAACGGTAAGAGTAGCGCACACACACACACACACACACACACGCACACACACACTCCCTCCTCACTCACTTGCTCTCACTTTCAGTCTCTCTCTTTCCCGTTTTCTTTTTATCTCTTTCTCTTTGCTCTTGCCCTCTTTCTTTCTCTATCCCTTTGTTTTGTTCTCGTTTTCATCGGCAGTCTTTCTTTCTTTCTTTCTCTCCCTCCTTCAGATGTGCCCTCGGCTGCTTTCTTTCTCTTTCTCTTCCTCCCTCTCTTCCTCTTCTCTGCTGCCTCCCTTCTCACTCGTTTCATTGTTTCTTCAGCTCTTTGACGTGCCCAGTCTGGCCTCTCTCTCTCTCTCTCTCTCTGTCTCTGTCTCTGTCTCTCTCTCTGTCTCTCTCTCT